>NC_081181.1:108272075-108405221 GCF_029867415.1 Vicia villosa | reverse complement strand
CTGGGAGGCCGCTTCTTATGTACTTAACAGTGCTTGAAGGATCTATCGGGTGTGTGCTGGGCCAACATGACGAGTCTGGTCGAAAAGAGTGCGCCATTTATTACCTGAGCAAAAAGTTTACCGATTGTGAATCCCGCTACTCACTACTCGAGAAAACTTGCTGTGCTTTGGTATGGGCTGCTCGCCGACTGAGACAGTATATGCTGACCCACACCACTCTATTGATCTCCAAAATGGACCCGATAAAGTACATCTTTGAAAAACCGGCTCTTACAGGAAGACTAGCCCGATGGCAAATGCTTTTATCAGAATACGACATCCAGTATGTCACACAGAAGGCCATCAAAGGAAGTGTCCTTGCAGATCATCTGGCTCATCAGCCATTAGAAGAGTATCAGTCAATGAAGTTTGACTTCCCTGATGAAGATATCATGAAACTAGACGATAATGAAGGACCCGAACCAGGAGAGCGATGGACTCTCACGTTCGATGGTGCATCAAATGCTATGGGCCATGGTATTGGGGCAGTTTTGACTTCTCCTCGTCAAACTCACATCCCTTTCACAGCTAGAATATGCTTTGATTGCACGAACAATGTCGCAGAATACGAAGCTTGCATAATGGGTCTCGAAGCAGCCATTGATATGAGAATCAAGATCCTTGAGGTTTATGGGGATTCTGCCTTGGTTATACATCAAGTGAGAGGTGATTGGGAGACACGGCACCCCAAATTAGTTCCTTATAAGGACTATATCTTGGAGTTGCTGCCCGCTTTCGAGGAAATCACTTTCAATCACATCCCCCGAGAGGAAAATCAATTGGCAGATGCTTTGGCTACTTTGGCGGCTATGTTCAGAGTTAGCTCCCCTAAAGAAATGCCGGACATAACGATCCTCCGTTACAAAGAACCTGCACATGCATTCCTTGCCCACTGTCTCACTACTGAAGATGTGTACGATGAAAAGCCATGGTATTACGACATCAAGAGGTATGTTGAGAAGCAAGAGTATCCCGAAGATGCTACGATTGGTGATAAGCGAATGCTTCGAAGGTTAGCATCCAAGTTCTTCTTGTCAGGAGACGTCATGTACAAAAGAAACTATGATCCAGTTTTGCTCAGATGCGTGGATAGACACGAAGCAGAATTGATCATGCGGGAAATTCATGAAGGATCTTTTGGAACTCATTCCAGTGGACATTCTATGGCCAAAAAGATCTTGCGAGCAGGATATTATTGGATGACGATTGAAAGTGATTGTTATGTGTATGTGAAGAAATGTCACAAATGTCAAGTGTATGCTGACAGAATTCATGTTCCTCCGACTCCTCTGAATGTCCTGACATCGCCTTGGCCCTTTGCTATGTGGGGCATAGACATGATTGGGCGGATAGAGCCACAAGCTTCAAATGGGCACAGATTTATTCTTGTTGCTATCGACTACTTCACCAAATGGGTTGAAGCCGCTTCTTACAAGAACGTAACCAAGCAAGTCGTTACTCGCTTCATCAAGAAAGAGATCATATGCCGATATGGGGTTCCAAACAAGATCATCACTGATAACGGGTCCAATCTTAATAACAAGATGATGGCAGAGTTGTGTGAAGAGTTCAAGATTGAACATCACAATTCATCACCCTATCGGCCAAAGATGAATGGCGCAGTCGAAGCTGCTAACAAGAATATAAAGAAGATTGTCCAGAAGATGGTTAGAACGTATAAAGATTGGCACGAGATGTTACCATTTGCTTTGCATGGCTATAGGACTTCGATTCGTACTTCAACTGGGGCAACTCCCTTTTCTCTTGTCTACGGCATGGAGGCTGTATTACCTGTCGAAGTGGAAATTCCTTCGTTGAGAGTCTTGATGGACGCCAAACTCGATGAAACAGAATGGGTTCAAACGAGGCTTGATCATCTCAATCTAATTGAGGAGAAACGCTTATCTGCTATCTGCCATGGCCAGTTGTACCAAAAGAGGATCAAGAAAGCGTATGACAAGAAAATTCGGCCTCGAGAATTCCACACAGGCGACCTAGTCGTAAGGAAGATCTTGCCAATTCACACTGATCCAAGGGGCAAATGGACTCCCAACTATGAGGGACCATACATTGTGAAGAAAGCATTTTCGGGTGGTGCTTTAATCCTGACAAAGATGGATGGGGAAGACGTTCCGCTTCCAGTCAATTCAGACTCAGTCAAAAAATACTACGCATAAAAGACCCGCTAGGTCGACGTACCTAGGCAAAAATAAGGGCATCCCGGCAAACCAAAAGGGTGTGGGCAAAAATTAGGGATAAAACAAAAAAAAGGAATAACCTGCTAAGTTGAAAACCCGAAAGGGCGACTTAGGCAAAAAGGGGCATCCCGCTGGATTGAAAACCCGAAAGGGCGATCCAGGCAAAAGTTAGGGATCAAAAGCGAGAGGCTGCAGTCTGAATATCCTTCACAAAGACCACTATACGCCCTTGGCAGAACAGACGAATCAGTCCAACCATTGCCCTTCTGAAGCAAAGCATTGAGAGGATCGAGGATATGGGAACTGTAGCAATATCAGTTTTAATGGAAACCCGAGCATTTCTCTTTGCCATTTTGCTCTTTGCATTTTATTTTCTTTTTCGCAACTACCTCATTTAGGAGTTGCTTCCTTGTACAGAAGCCTATTCACAGGCATTCCATCAATAAAATGATCTTTTGATGCAAAAGCTTTCTTTCTTTCTTTTCATTTTTGCGCATGCGAGGTATGATTTAATTCGTTATTAAACATTGCATTGAAAGCATGGGGTAATAATCACAAAGTCAAAACGAAACATGATGTTACATAAACATAAAAGTGCTCTAAGGGGCACCATTGGCACCCAAACGTTGTTTTCTGTGCAGGTTGCAGGTTCTAGCCGTCGTCTTGGCTCATGGTATGTCACAAAGGTCACCATCATCCCACATGAAAGTTCCAGAGTATAATTCATCAGTACTGGTAAGCATGGAGCACATGAAAAGGTCCATATCCCTCTTCCATATGGCAGACGAAGAGCGGTCTCTCAAAACTCATGATTCCCCAAGCAGCATAGGATGTAAGGAAAGTCGAGCAAAATCATTTCATCCCCAGCAGGGCTATGCTCCAACCCTCAACGCAGTTATCAATAATCTTTGGTACTGTAGGGTTTCCAATATCAATTCACAATGATGGTTCAAGATCACAGGCAACGGACCCCAATGAGCCTACCCTCCTGTTCCACCAAGGGCCTTTATTTGGCACTCTTTGCATATAGAATCCATTGCATATAGCATTTGCATCCTCAAAAGCGTAGCATATCCGTCAAAAGCGGAACATTACGCCATAGAAAAAGTCAAACGTGCATACAAAGCATAAGCCAGATAATGCAAATCATCCCTCAATCAAGACAATGATACATCCCCACATAAAATGTCCTCACAAACTCCAATTGATATCTGCTACTCCATTACAAATCTCCTCCGCCCACGGTGCCGATACTTGGTTTTCTCAATCCCCAGCCTAAGTGTTTTCAATAATCTTCTCGTGCTCCGGCCTCGTTGTTTATCCTCATCCTTTGCATTCTTGTGGATCGTAGGTCCGTTGACCTTATCCTCATCCTTTGCATTCTTGTGGATCGTAGGTCCGTTGACCTTATCCTCATCCTTTGCATTCTTGTGGATCGTAGGTCCGTTGACCTTATCCTCATCTTTTCATTCTTGTGGATCGTAGGTCCGTTGACCTTATCCTCATCTTTTTCATTTCTTGTGGATCGTAGGTCCGTTGACCTTATCCTCATCTTTTTTCATTCTTGTGGATCGTAGGTCCGTTAACCTTATCCTCATCTTTTCATTCTTATGGATCGTAGGTCCGTTGACCTTATCCTCATCCTTTGCATTCTTGTGGATCGTAGGTCCGTTGACCTTATCCTCATCTTTTTTCATTCTTGTGGATCGTAGGTCCGTTGACCTTATCCTCATCTTTTTCATTTCTTGTGGATCGTAGGTCCGTTGACCTTATCCTCATCTTTT
The DNA here is from genome assembly GCF_029867415.1 of Vicia villosa. Classification (NCBI taxonomy): domain Eukaryota; kingdom Viridiplantae; phylum Streptophyta; class Magnoliopsida; order Fabales; family Fabaceae; genus Vicia; species Vicia villosa. The sequence continues at coordinate 108,401,200 of NC_081181.1, read as the reverse complement.
TTCTTTCTTGTGGATCGTAGGTCCATTGACCTTATCCTCATCCTTTGCATTCTTGTGGATCGTAGGTCCGTTGACCTTATCCTCATCTTTTTCATTTCTTGTGGATCGTAGGTCCGTTGACCTTATCCTCATTTTTTCATTTCTTGTGGATCGTAGGTCCGTTGACCTTATCCTCATCTTTTCATTCTTGTGGATCGTAGATCCTATCATTCCATCGAACCCGTATTTCCAAATCACAGTTTCATACAACAATCACCTCCTTTGAGAACCTTGTATTGGCACCTTGGCTACGTTACAAGCTATCACCCTTCTTCCAATTACTCACCATAAATTTCCATCAGAAAAAACAAAAATTCTCTTTCCCCAGCAGATATCAAAACAAAAATAAAGAAATAAAAACCACTCCATCTCCTCAGGACAAATTTCAGGTCTTCGGTATTTAATCTTCTTCCACTTCGAATGTTCGAAAGGCTGGCGCCAATCTCACCTTCGAGTATAAGACGATTAAATAGGGGCAGCTGTCATACCCCAAATTTGTCCTACCCTTTAACTTCTAACTGGCTTAGGCTTTGCATTCATGTACATACATCATTTAGGCCATAACTCACATGCATGCATTCATACCATTGGTACTATTCAAAGATTAACAAGGAGGAGCTTTATTGCAAAGAATTGTTGATCAGAAAATAAGAAGACTGAGGTATAATCATGTGGTTCTATGTTCATGGAAGCTCCTGAATTGGGGTGTCTCTCTGCTTCAAATCAGGGCATTGATTAGAGGGTACAAGCTTGCAAATCATCTGGTTCTTTAAATCAGGGTTTCTTTGACCAAAGTCAACCAGTTGACTTTCTGGTCAACATGTAATCAGAAGTGGCTTCCATGTGTGGAAAACTTCTCATACTGACTGTGGATGTGTTTGTTTGACTGGATGTGAGTGGAAGAGATTTAATCGGGAATTTCATCAATAGTCGGAAAAATCGGAACAGTTGACTTTTGGGTCAAAATCAGAAGAATTATTCGAATATCGACTTTTGGTGAAAAGTAATCAAGGAAAGTCAAAATAATAATAAAATCGGGGCAAATTGGCCAAAGTTTCTATTTTGGGAAATAGGGCCAAAAATGGAAATTTTGATACTTAGAATTTTTTTTGAAGCTTTAGAGCTGGCTGGTCAGCTGACTTCACAGCCTGTTTACACGTGTTAAAAGCCATTATTTCAGAGAGGTCCAAACATGAAAAGTGCTCAGATCATAGCATACTACAATTCTCCAGTTGGAGTTTTGTTCATTAGAGGCCTAGGATGTGAGATATAAAAGCTATAAGATTGAAGAAATTCATTCGTACGTGTCACATTGCTGGGCAAATTTCTGGGCACGCGCGAGCAATCTATCAAGCAGGTGGCGTGCCATAATGGAAGCCAATTTTAGAGCTCTACAAAAATGCCATGGAAGCAAACTTGGTATCATTCTAATCCTTCCCATGTCCTCTTCCCAACAAGCCAAGAATTGAGTCAATTGGATAAATATTGAGAAGATTATAAGTCTCCAAAGTCACGCCCTTGCACTGACCAGATCGAGCATCCAGCCAAGACAGAATTCTAAGTCATACGCATGCATATCATCAAGCACATAGTGTGCCAACTTCAAGTGCATTTTTCTCCTTCCATAGGCCATCATTTTGAGTAAGCTTGATCTCTAATTACTCCTTGTCATGTCCCCTACCCATTGAATCTAATTTCATCAATTTTGGACACATATTAAGCAAGATATAGGGCTTCAAAGTCACACATTCATATGATGGGATTTTTGGCATCTTGCTAGACCTGAAGCTAGTCACGCGCGCGCATGCCCTGGTCAGTAGTGACACCATGAGTTTGTGATCATATTTCCCACACTTGAAGCCATATCTCAAGAACTTTCCAACACATAATCTTCTCAGCCCCATGCCCTCTACACATTGAGCAAAAACTTGAACAAAATGATGAACCATGGATAGAGATAAAAGGGCATGAAGTGAGCTGGTCAGAGTGCCTTTGCTGATGACACCTTAGGCCATACAATAAAGCTGCAGCACACTAATTTCCCATATTAAACCATGCATGATCCTGCCCACGTGAAAGAGGAAGAGAAGCACTCCATAAATGCTTGTGCATTAAATTTAGAGAAATTACACTCTACATGCAACTCCACCATAACACTCACGCATCCCACTATATAACTCAAAATCCTTCACGACTCATGAGGATACCATTTCATTTTTCCAGTTTGAAAACTTTCCTCACTCTCATTCTTCCATTTTCTCTCATCACTCTCTTCTCCTCTCATCACTCTCTTCCCTTCACTCTCTCACTACCTTCTCTCTTTCCAAGAAGTTTGTTACACCCGGGTAACAAAATTTGAACCACCATAACAGAGCCTTCAACCACCTCTAACCTCCATCGAGTCATCACTTCTTCCAACCATCACCACAATCATAGAGCTTCCAATCCTTGCCTCTATCTTCAAACTTCACCATTGTGGCGTTGCTTTCATCATCTTACTCTTAGCAAGCTCCATCATCGGGTTCAAGAACAAGGTTCAAACGATCTTTCAACACAAGGACTCCGAGTCGTTTCTCAGAAGTGAAGACTGGATCCGAAACTCCAACCCTGCCACGTTCATCTCGCTCGAGGAATCTGAAAACCGGATCTGAATCTTCTTACATTTTGCTCAAAGCTACTCCAAGTAAGCCTCCAATCCTTTGCATCATAATAGCGAGTAATCGATACATTAAGCATATAAGAATTGGATTAGGTTCTGTTTCGACATGTTTTCGAAGGTGTGGTGCATCTCATATACAAAAATCTTGTTGTATGATGAAGATCTAGATTTCTATGGATTCGGACCTCGTCTTTAGCTTCAGAACGTGTGTTTAAATGTTATTGTGGTGTTAAGATGCGTTTTGGTGGATATTGCTTGTGATAGGCTTTGTGTTTTGTCTCGGTTCATATGATAGGGGTAGTTTTAGAGAAAATCATTGCTAGATCCGCGTTCAGGAGAGAAAAACGAGTTGATTGGTATCAGTCTTGTAGATTTCTGGAAAAAATTGTGCGCAGCTCCGTCGCGAGGCCACCGGAGAAGGTGATCGGAGGTATCTCCGGCGCCTGCGTTTTATTTTATGGATTGTACCTCAGGTGTCTACGTGGCTTGCATGTATTGGCTGTTATTTTTGTTAAGATGCTACTTTGTCTTTTGCTAATGATTGGGACCGTGACTTGTTTGATCTTGATTGGCTTGAATCTTTTTATCTTTATCCATTTAAAGTTTGTATGACCAATTGATATGCATATTTTGGTCACGTTGCTTTTAAGTACCACATGCTAAAAGGAATAATCACATGCTGAGACATAAAAATGAAATAAGTGAAAGAATAGTGGAAGCATGTGAATCAATTGTGGTGACGTTGGGCCTCATGAGCCTTGGCCTGGACTTTTTTTTGAAATTGCGCCCCCCTTTACTGATACACCTACCGCCTTGTGAACCTGGGCCTGAGCGCCCTTGCTCTTCACACCCCCTAAATCAGTCCCAGTCTTGCTTGTGCATAATTTTAGCTCATTTTAAAACTACTGATACACCCCCTTGCGGTTTAGATATTAGGCTTTTATTCTATTTTTGTGTTCTTTTGCTTTTAATTCATAAATCTTTTTTCTCTCAAATAAAAAACACATAAAAATGGTTTTAGGTATTTTAGAGTGTGTGAATAATTGTCATAAATTTTGTTGATTTTTTTTAGTTGTTTTAGTCCTTTTAATAAATCTTTTTCTTCACAATATATTTGAATTTCCTTTGATTAATACTTCCTTGTAAATAATTCTTCAATAGACTTAGGAATTAATTTTTAGTCTCGATTTTTGTATAGAATTAATAGATGCATGTGTGCTTGTGAATATCGTTTGTTTGTTATAGTTCTCAATTTTATTTGTCGCATATTGATTTTCCTTTACCTATCTCATGTATAGTTTCTTTTAATAAATTGTATAGTTTATCATTTTAATTCCCTTGTATAGACAACTTAGACTAGAATTTAGGAATAGTTCCCTCATCATCCCCTTTTTTCCTTTCAACTTTTAAAATACTTAATAAATATCGATGAAGATCATACCGTTACTACATTTCATAGTAGGAAAGAAATGATTGGGGCGTAGGCCCCGATGTATGTTCTTTTCTACTTAACGGAGAAGAAATGATTGAGGCGTGAGGCCTCGGTGTATTTCTTAACCGTTATTTAGAGAAACGATTGTGGCGTAGGCCTCGATGTGCATTCTCTAAATATTCACAAAATAACTCCTTTTTGTATTTCCTTTACTTAGCGGAGAAGAAATGATTGAGGTGTGAGGCCTCAATGTATTTCTTAACCGCTATTTAGAGAAACGATTGTGGCGTAGGCCTCGACGTGCGTTCTCTAAATACGCAAAACAAAACTCTTTTGGTATGATCTAAGTCACAAATTAAAATCCCCATAAAAAATATCAACCAAAAACACATAAAACACTAATAAATGTTCAGATTTAACACAAAGTAAGGAAGTGATGCGAGACCTTGTAGTGGGTTCTCGTCATCATGGAATTACCCTAAAAGACACAAACCAATCATTTCTTTTTCTTTTGCCTCGTTAGCACCTAAGGGCACCGTTATTTCCGCTCGTACGCATCGTAGGCGATCCCTCATGCAAGAGCGCGAACGTTAACGCCGCCCAACTAAAAAACACAAAAACAAACAGAAAATCGTGAGCCGAGCTACGGTAACTCTGATTCCTGAAAAGGATACGTAGGCAGCGGGGTAGGGCCCGTGCGAGTACAATTCTTTCGTTTCCCTACATTTTGCATTCATTCGCATTTAGACATAGACATAGATACACCCTTTAGATAGAAACAAACATAGGTGGATTCCATCGAGTACGATGGGCGTGAGGGGTGCTAATACCTTCCCCTTGCGTAACCGACTCCCGTACCTTGATTCTCTGGTCGCAAGACCCTGTTCCTTCCTTTGTTAGGTTATCTGGTATTCCTTTCCCTTATGGGATAAATATATTGGTGGCGACTCTGTTCATTTTTTCGCGAGCGTGCGACAGTCTTCTGTAAGACATCTCCTAACTTTCTCAGTTAGTCTTTTAAGACATATTCAAACTTCTCTTATGCTTTCAAGAACCTTGTCAAACTTTGTTTAAAGTACAGAGTCTTTTCTAAGACAGTTCACCATCCTTTCTAGGGTGATCCTCTTCAAGATGTTTCTTCCCTAAGTTTTGTTTAAAACCCCACATTCCTTAAAACAGTCTTTATCCTCTATAGGAATATTTTTGACCCTCTGCACAAACATACCCCTTTGAGTTTTGTTTAAAGCACAGTCTTGTTTAAGACAATTTCCCATTCTTTCCAAGGACCTCTTCAGGTAATCTTATAGAAGACATCATCTCATTCTGAGTACTCAGCAAATCACTGTCCGTCAGGATGCGACCTAAACGCATGACTCATTCTGAAAAGCATCTGCTTCACATTCAAATCAACACTTAGCATCAAGGAGACCTCAAAATTGGTCTAATCAAAGACGATCATTCCTGATAAAGACCCTTGAGTGGGGAAACCACGTTCAGAGGGTTTTCCTAAAACAGGGGCGTACAATCAAGAATCCTGTTGACTAGGGGCATATCTTTCAAGAATTCACACATTGGGGCAATGCATATCAGGCAATACATGGTGAAACTCGAGTTCTCTCTAAAGGTCCCTCCTTCAAATCAAGGGGCACCTCTCTCAAAATTTCTGATATTCGGGAAGTCACACTAGCATCATATAAAGAGCATTGTTGCATATTTGATCTTCTCACGCCTGTACTATTCACATCCCGCAGTGTGGGATAGGCATACATGCATAATTCTCATTGAGAATCGCATTACATGACACATGCATCATGACATTGCATAAAACTAACGCTACCTTTTCAGGTCACTTCATAATCAAAAAGATGTTATCATCCAATTACAGTGCAAATACGATCGTATCAACGATTCAATCTTAACAGATACAATTCTAATACCTCATTCCAGGTCTTTCTTCAAAGACAATCCAGAAGCAATCTAAGAATCTCTCACCTCTCCAGGTAGTCTTGCCAAGACAATTATCCTAAACCTTTATAGGTAGTTTTGTTTAAAACGTTTCATATCCTTTATAGGAATCTTTTTAGATAGTTTTGTTTAAAACGTTTCATATCCTTTATAGGAATCTTTTTAGATAGTTTTGTTTAAAACGTTTCATATCCTTTATAGGAATCTTTGTAGATAGTTTTGTTTAAAACGTTCCATATCCTTTATAGGAATCTTTTTAGATAGTTTTGTTTAAAACGTTTCATGTCCTTTGTAGGAACCTTTCTAGGAAGTTTTGTTTTAAACATATCGTTCTCTTTATAGGAACCTCTCTAGGTAATCTTGTTTAAGATATCTCGTATCCTATCCAGGAGCCTTCCCAAGTGAGTCTAGTGTAAGACGTATTACATCCATTCCAAAAAAAACCTTTTCTAAGTCAGTCTCATTTAAGACACATCATGCCTTTCTAGGTGGTCCTCTTAAAATACTTATCCAATCTTTTCTAAGACACACTCAGTTCTTTTAAGGAACTTCTCAGTCAGTCTTCTCTAAGACAATTCTTCCTAAGCATTGTTCAAAGCTTAAGCTTCTTCGCATCAACTTGCGATACATCCTATTCAGGAACCTCTTCAAGTAGTCTTATGTAAGACATTACTCCGTATCTTTAGATACAATTAATATGATCCTGGTATGAAGAGCATATGCTCTGGACAAGCATCTTGTCAAACAAATGGGTGGCATCTATAAGCCCATCTCCTGCGGAACTCATTCCCTACGCAAGCAAATTTCAGGGCATTTCAGTGTCCAATCATCTTCTACCTCTTCAGGTTCAAGAAGATTGAACAGGGGCAGCTTTCATACCCCAAAATTTGCCCTCCATGTTCCATTCACAATGATTCAAGGTTTAAGATTCAATGCCAAAGCTTTGCTCAAACAATCCCCAAGATCCACAGTCAGCTGATTCAAACCTGAAGGTCAACTGCAATCAAAGCATGATTCAAACCATGATCATTGGGTAGACATCAAGTGCATAACCATCATTTGATCAAAGATTGATCATGATTCCATTAATAGAAACTCAGAGATGAACAAATGCAAAAAGGTTCAAATTAGGGTTTCTTAGGAGAAAGTCAACCCAATTTTGACTGGGCATAACTTTCACATGGAACATCAAAAATTCCCCATTCAAAGCCTATTTTGAAGGAAATTGGATTCTCTACAACTTTGTCTCTCACAAGCCAGGGCTAGAAATGATTCATTTGAGAGATACAGTGCAAAAGATTACAGGTCATTTTCAGGCATCCTCCAAAAGCCGTTTTTTCCCAAAGAGGATATGATCAAGATAAAAGCTCCAAATGAAAAATATATTCCAAAGTGGCTTATAGAGGACCTCTTGAGGTTTCCAAAAAGTATTAGAACTCCCTCATAGCTTAAAAATCGAGTGAGATATGCTTGATCAAAGTTGGTGGATTTTGGAGGACCAAATGTGGAAAAGAAGGTTCAAATTGAGAAACTTTGCAAATGGGCCTATGGTTTTTGATACAGTCTTGGTCCACAAGTCATTAGCATGCCCAAAATCATTTGCCATGAAATTTAGCATTATATTTGATTTAATATGATTTTTATTTCATTTTAATGATTTAATTAAATTATAAATCAAATATTTTGGTAGAAAATATATTCTGATGATTTCCAATCACCATTTATGACAAAATATAATATATTTTCGTGACTAATTAATTGGGAAAGAATAAATCAAAATTGGCCAAATATGGTAGCTTATTATTCAAGAATAAGATCAATTTTCATAAACATGGCAATATTGGATGCAAATGCTTTGGGCTTTGTTTTTTAACCTAATTCTATTGTCCTATAAGTATACAATACCTAGCAACAGAATAGGGGACGAAATTCTGCAGAGAAAGCCATATTCAAGAACTCAAAATTCTCAAAAAAAGCTTGAACTCGGTTTCAGAGAAGTAAGGGCCTTCAAGGAGATTCAAAGGGTGTAAAAGCTTCTTGGAGGTATTCTGAACGTGAGGGAACACTTGCATAGCATCAACACCCCCAGAACACTCTCCAATTTGCCAAGGTATGTGGTTCTGAAAATTGCATCGATTAGCTCGTGTCTTGTATTCTCATGGACTTATAATGGCATATTATGATTGTGTTTGATGTTCTGAACGTGTGTGCATAAATAATCGTATTTCTGGGCATTATATGTTGTTTCGCCATTGATAGCCGAACAAGGTTCTAGGGCTTAAAATTAGGGCTTTTAGATAGGGGTAAAATCAGATCAAAATAGGGGCTGGATTGAATTCGCAGGAGGTAGACGAAGGGATTGCATAGGTCGCGAAACGATTATGTGAAGGAGGGATCGATTCGCTATTTTTCTGGGTTCGGTTTGCTATGGTGCAATCCCTAGCTATTTCGTAGCAAATCTGCAGAAGAAATACAGGTTCATTGGGGAAGATGATGGCGTGTCAACGCCTGGTTGGTTCATTTGAATTCTGGCGCCTAAAAGTCCATAGCTGGCAACCATCATATATTTTCTTTGTTACCCACACTATGAACAACTAACTGAGTTAGTAGAAGTGGTAATGTGCGTGTGATGGTCACTCTAGGGTCCAGGGTTCGATCCCTGGCCCTTGTTATTTTTTTTCTAAAATTACTAACTCCTGATCCAGCGCATACACCATCATGGGGTTCATCATAGACTCTCAAAATCTGAACCATTCAATCTCCATCCCTCTAGATCAAACGCCCCAGATCTAATGCCCACATCATACACCCTCAAAGCTGCCACACCTAATCATAACCCTTAATAACACTTAATTAATTTTAATTATTCTATTTGGTTTTAAATTGAAATATCATTTTAAAATATATACTAATTATATAATTATTTTATAAATAAAATAAATATATAATAGTTATATTAAAAAATGTTAACTTGTTGTTCGTGCCAATTAAATTAATTAATCGCTATGGTCAACAATAATTTTAATTAAAATGCTATTTAAATAAAATACAAATCAAATTATATTCGATTAAATGGTTGCAATTATCTTATTGATTGTGATAATTAATCCTCCCTTGTTCTAAATTTAATTTGTTATTATTTGTAATCGTATTAATCGGTTATGAGGGGTAACAATACAAAATAAAATTCAAAAAAATAATAAAACACATTAATTCATTATTAGTGATAATCGAATCAATCGATTTGAATTGGTAATGGTGCAAAACCCCTAATCTCTTAACTATGGTGATCAAACCTATTGATCATTGCGGTTAATTGTGCCAAATCAGGGTTGTACGCCCAAAATATTCAAAACAAATCAAATATACGGATTTTTATCCTTATTCAAAAAAAACTACGACAGGCCAGTCAAAAAGCCTTCAAACACTCAAATTTCAAACTCAAAGGGCGTACAACCCGTCCCCCGAACTACGTAGACTCTGATCCTCCCTAAGGAGGTACGTAGGCACTTGGCAACAAGGCGAGTCCCCCTCTTCAAAATTCTAATCATGTCATTATAATTCTGTTTGCCATATTTCTTTATGAACCCTGCCATGAAACCCTGATCTTTGAATTATTAGCCTTTAGGAAAGGGCTGGGGGTGCCTAACACCTTCCCTCAGCCTGATTATAATAACTTACCCCGAATCTCGCGTCTGCGTAAGGTTTCCTATTCGCCTTGGTAGAATAGGTGGCGACTCTCTAAGTAAAATTTTAGGCAGGTTGCTACACCTATAGGCCATCGCAGTTCTTCCTCCTTGGTCTCAACTTCTCCACTTATTGGTTCTTGCGCCAGCTTGCACCCATATGTCCCTAGGTGTATCTGCAGGGATTTTGAATGTGACCCTTCGTGCCTTGGGGTGAGGACTGTCAGGCCTCTTATATGAAGTTCGATTGTCGAACGTATATATATTAGGACGGAGACCTTGGGTTTCTCGATTCATGATAAAATAACTCCTTTCGAGGGAACGCGCTAGGAGTTCATCATACACTGCTCCACACCTGGGACATAACACCACTTCTGTATTTGCTTTGTGGCATCTGACCAAGAAACTCACCAAACTTTCCGCAGTTCTTGGGTATATCTTTAGCAGTAGGTTCCCGCCTCTCCAAGGCTGCTCCAATCTCTCTCTCAGGGTCCTCTCGAAGTTAGCTTGGACTCTTCGATTCAGCATTATAGAGCATCTTGGGCACATCAGCATTTTTCCTCCATTCTTCTCGTGGCAATTCCAAAGGTAATCTTTCAAAGTTTCGCCCTTTGGTGAAATATCCACATTTCCCTGTTGCCTTGTCAGCCATTTCTCCAGCTCTTCGATTTCAGACAAAGGTCGTCTAGCATTTACCATGTTGACAACTGCTGGAGGGGCTTCGCAAATTTGTATCTGCTGAAGTTTCATCCTGAGGTCTTCAGTGGCCTCACTAGTTTTTTCTTCCAGATTGTCGGTCATTTCTGGGTCGAGGGATCCTTCAACATCAGTATTGAAGACCGCGTCATCATTTAGGCTTTCAGTAGCCTGCTTTCCCTTTGACATCATTTTTGGTTCAGCAAATTCGACTTCAGACACTTCCACCATGTTGATGTCACATGGCTCACACAGGTTGGTGTCAGCAATGTTCAGGGGGTTGGTATCGACCTTCATATGGCTCTTGGTCTTGTCAGCGAATTTCAAACGACCATCCTTGATAGCATTCTGAATTAGATCCCTGAAAAGAAAACATTGTGAGGTTTTATGGCCTAAAAAACCATGATATTTACAAAAGCCTCGCTTCTTCCGTTGTTCTAACGGAGGAATTTTAGAGTTAGGAGGCACTATCATTTGGCCATCTTTTACTAGTAAATCGAATATTTCGTCACATTTGGTGACATCGAATGTATAGGTTTTCTTAGGAAATCTATCGCTTTTATCATTTTCTACTGGATTTTTTCCGTTGGCAGGGGTAAGTAATTTGCAAGCATAAGGCGGTGCTTCTTTTAGTTCAGCTAGATCTATTTCGACCTCCTCTATGCTATATGAGTCATCGAAGGTTTCGCTATCAGTGTCTTCGACTTCAACGTAGGATATTCTTTCTTTCTTATAACTCTTGTTCACTTTAGCCTTTTCTGCTTTCAGCCGTTCGACCTGTCGAACCCTATCTGCTAATTGGGCCATGTCTCTTAAATATTGGGTATCTAATTTCTTTCTAATCGAATAGTCTAAACCACCAGCGGCTATTTCGACTAATTCGTGCTCTGGGACGACTGTGAAACATCTTGATTTCAACAAACGAAACCTGTTTAGGTAATCATCAATAGGCTTTGTGAACTTCCTTTTAATGCTAGCCAATTCCTTCAAACTTATCTTTGTTTGACCCATGTAAAATTGTTCGTGGAACAATCTTTCCAATTGTGTCCATGTATCTATGGAGTTTGGGGGTAAAGTAGTAAACCAAATAAAAGCATTCTTCGTTAATGAACTAGGAAAATACTTGATCCTTAGATCTTCGTTCCCTGCTAACGTTCCTGCCTCTGTTAAATATCTGGCTATATGTTCCACCGTCGATTCACTAGTATCCCCTGCAAATTTGGTAAACTTGGGTACCTTAATACCCCTTGGCAATTCACTTTGCATGATGTATTCAGGTATGGGAGATGTGTAATTTGGACGTCGAAATCCAGTATTAAAGCCGTTATTAGCCATTATTCTTTCTATCATGGCAGTAAGATTATTTTCTGTTGCCAAATCATTTCTCCTGACTCTGTGGACAACTTCGTCAGGATGTTCGTCTCTCCCTACCATAACTAGTCTGGGCTGTTGTCGAGGAATAGCTTGTTGGCCAGTCTCCGTCGTTTCGATTTGAGTTCCCAATTCGACCGCTGGATTCTGTGCGACTGGATTTGGCCTTGGTGGGGGTACTATGTTTCGGATTGGTTCGACAATTGGATCCTCTTCTTGGTAGGTTGACTGGTTATTCCTTCGTCTATTTTGTGGGACTCCTAAAAAATCTGCCATTCATCCCAATTGCGATGATAACCTTTGGTATGTTTCTGCACTATCCTGGCTAGATCTAGTAATGCTTGCTGCTATTGGATTAAAGATTGTTCCTAACTCTCTAGCAAGGAGTCCTACCATATCCTGGTTACTTGCATCCATTTCTTGTCGAAATGCTGCTTGAGTACTAGTGGTCATAGGGGGAATCTGAGCCGACAAACCAGTATTGTGTGCACTTCGACCTACTGAACCCATGTTTGGTGAAAACGCCGTTGGGTTGGATGCAGTGTATGTAGGCCCTGTTCCTCGTAGTCCTGCCATGTATGAATATGGCATCCCGTATGGCATATTTTGTCTCCAACCATCTACAGCGAATGATGGTCCTGGGGTAGATAAATAATTTGCAGCGTTCGTTGATACGGGTGGTATCTCGCTTGTGCTTGCGTCGATACGGGTGGTATCTCGCTTGTGCTTGCAAACGGAGGAGCGGTAGTCGATACTGAAATTGGGATAGTCCCAGTTGATGTGGAAGTATTTTCAATCATGGCTTGCGAACTACCCGCTGGTTCAGATCTTGTCGAAACCGGTATGGCCTGCGCTCCTTGAGTGGAAGTCGAAACATTCGTCGCGTTTGGCGCTACTGTTCCTGATCCTTGTGGGGGATCTTCTTCGCCCCCTGCACTGGCCGCTACGACCATTTTCTTGTTGTACCTTCGTTTAGGAACTGGATTTGCACTGTTGGTTAATTTACCGTTCCTAAGGTTCATACAAGGTCTTGACAATTTCTAGACAAAACAAAACAATCAATTAATAACACTTAGTTTGACACCGTCCCACTGGGCGTGCCAATTTGTTTACGGTGATTTCCGGTAAACAACCGCTAGTCCTCCAAACTATAATAAATATGATTTGGTTACTCGCAGGATCGACTAGATTGATCCTAGGACATGGTCAAACGAAAGGTTTATTGATGTGATTTGGTTCATACCTGTTTGTTTTGATTTCGAGAAATTTATGTTCAAATGACTAATCATTCGAGATAATGTTGGTTATATGAGTTAGTGTAACTTCGACGCATAAATCGTAATAAGAAAACATGTAAATTGCGAGAATGTAAATTGCAAGAAAATTAACATGCAAGAATGTAAGTCGCAAGAATATAAATTGCAGGAAAGTAATGTGCATGAAATTAAATGACTTCGAAAGTAAAATTTTAAACAAGGAAAGTAAAGAAATCGAAAAGATATTTGATAAAAGTAAATACACATGTATTCAAATTGGTGGTGTCATACGTACATTTCTCAGCGAACTCTTTCTCTTAACACTTGATACTTGAGCGATATGTGAGTGATTTGTACAAAATGAACACCCGAAATCCTATCATTAAGACTCCTATTTATACTAAATTTGACCCTAACGGTCATACAATAATCTAATGCCACGTTATCCACGAGAACTCTGGGGATGCCATCTGTCTATGTGCAGTTACATAAACCGTTTCGCAATTCAAATCTTCCCGCTCAAGTCCTTTTCGACATGTGGCCATATAGTTATATTCGAAAATGTTACGGAAATACATTAAGCTTCAGTACTTTATGTAATTTTCCGCGAAATGTCTAAGTCTTGGCAAAGATATCTTCCGTGTTAGCTTCGATACTTCTCTCCTTCGTTTCAACTTAGACATCTTCTTGAAGCATGGCCATCAGTAGCCATTTTTTAAATCTTCGAAAATGGTCATCAGTAACCATCATTCTTTGAACTTAAAACCTTCGAAGATCAACTTCTTAAACGAAATCTCTAGCTAACAATAATAAACAAAGTAAATGATATTTAACGTAAATACTCTGAATACAAAAGTTAAAAAAGTAAAATAGAGGACGTAGACTCATACATTTCTTACACATTGTTTTGCTTTGTAACTTGAGTATTTTAGTTCTATAGAGATTGAATGAGATTTTTACGACTCCCAACTACTACATTTAGGTCGATTTATAAACTAATACAACGTCAACCGTCCATAACAGTTTTCTCTATATAACTTGACACATATCCATCTTTCAAAGGGGATTTCAGACTCTAGATTAACTTCCACACATCTTTAGCGTTCAAAACTGTTGAAAACACACTATTATTTTGATAATTGCCTTGAAAAACTCATAACTGCCCTTGTCGAGAGTTTCAAACTTATTTCCAAAAAAGGTTGTCAAGACATTCTTGATTCATTTAACTATTAGCCTGAAAAATATGCTAAATTCCCAGTCTCTAATTGATGTGTCGAAACATGCCTTTCGTTGAAGGTTTGCTTTGTATAACCCTTTTTGAGATTTTGGACTGTTTTGAAGAGAGAGAGAGAGAGAGAGAGAGAGAGAGAGAGAGAGAGAGAGAGAGAGAGAGATCTTAATCTTGTTGATTTGTTCTTTAGACTCTTCCAAACCATACCTAACATGCTAATCGAACCCTCTTGGTCGATGTACGTAGCATGTCAAAGACTGAGTGTTTTCATACTTAGTCATTTTTCTACAAGGTTGCTATCATCCCTTGTCGAATCCTTCAGCTAGAATCTTCAGGCAAACAAATGTTTATAATACATCGTGATAGTTTTTATTCTAGAAAAAGAACTCTAAATTAATGTAACCAAGTGCCATAGCCACTGTTTATTGGTCATTTTCGGGCTTTGTCTAGAGTCGATCATTTTTGCTTGCCAGGTCAAGATGACTCGCTTTAATCTGAGAGGGATTGAATGGTTATGTCTTTTAGCTGTCCGGGCTCTTGGTAGAGGTACTTCTTTCCATCTTGCAGCTAGTTCCAGTGTTTCTCAATACCCGACTACCTCCATCGGCTTGCAGCTTTTCTTCATAGTTGATGTAGGGCTTCCTTGTACCCTAACTTCTTACAGAATGCACAATCCACCCCAACTGGTATTAGAACCCTATCCTTTGCCTATATTAATAGTGAATCAAGTGTTTGTCTTAGTTCTGAGATAGGTAGTGGTTTGTAGTTTTGGTGCTTTCTTGATAAATTCTAATATGTTGATGGTGGAATTGGTAGTATGAGATCTAATATGTTTCTTTTGAGGTTGATTTTTAGTAGTTTAGACATTTTTGTAGAGTTTTCTCATGATGTTGTGTTGGTTATGTTATTATGGAGGTTGTTGATTTTCTTGTTATTTATTTTCTCTGTGTATCCTTGATAGTCTATTATGCATTTTTTTGTTCATTGTGATTATCTATATTTATTCTTTGTTAATTTTCACATCTTTGTCTTTTTAATACATTAGTTTGCCATTAAAAAAAAACTACTATAAAATACTTCCTCCGTCTCAAAATATAAGAGAAAAAACAAAAATTACACTTATTAAGAAAATGTAAAAACACAATAATTTGGATGATGATTTTTTATAGTTTTCATGTAATAATTGTTTTGGGAAGATGTAAAAACAATTCTAATTAGTGTATGGTTAGAGAAAAAGTGAGAAAGAAAGTAAATTAAATGCAATTTGCATTTAATTCCACTTTGAAAAGATAATTTTTCTCTCTTATACTCCCTCCATTTTTTATTATAAGTCGTTTTAGACTTTTCACACAGTTTAAGAAAAATAATAATTGTTGTATGAAAATGAGAAATTATGAAGGTTTTTACAAAATTATCCTTCATTAATAACATATGGAAGATAAATTTATATAATTGAAAGGAGAGAGAATAATAAATATTTAAGGATATAATAGGAAAAGTAGCATTAATTATTCATTGGAATTGTAAAACGACTTATATTTAAATACAATTTTTTTTTCCAAAACGACTTATAATAAAAAACGGAGGGAGTAATTTAAGACAAGAAAAATATATTTTTTTCTTATAATTTGGGACGGAGGGAGTAAAGGTCAGAGCTTTTATGCAGGGAAACATAAGTTGACAAATTTGTACTGTAGGCCAGTCAATTAATCAGTACTATTGTAAATATTAATAGGGTGGAAAGTTTAAACATGTCGAAACCCTAATCTCATAAAAGTGTTAA
This sequence comes from Vicia villosa, assembly GCF_029867415.1. Taxonomy (NCBI): domain Eukaryota; kingdom Viridiplantae; phylum Streptophyta; class Magnoliopsida; order Fabales; family Fabaceae; genus Vicia; species Vicia villosa. Next base: position 108,385,082 of record NC_081181.1, on the reverse strand, counting down.
TCAAATCAGCGGGCAGCACTCAGAAAAAGAGGTCTTAATGAAGTTTAAATATCTTATCGGATTTAAATTGCAGTCAACTTGTAGGTATAAAAAAGGAATTAAATCATCAAAGACTAGATTTATAAAAAAATAAGTTGATCAATATTAAAGAAGTGCTTTACATTAGTTAAAGGAATCAATTGAGTGAAGTGGAAGTATCGTATAGACGTATACTAGTTTGATTCTATGGCTTGATAATTATCTTGCCCACTGGAATGGTCCCAACATCACATCACAAAAACCACTTGCTAGACAGCAAAAATATCACACATAAATTCAAAATGTTGTACTTAAATGTCCTCTACTTTCTCTTTGTGCTCAATGGCCCCCAATGCCTGTCATAAATCTAAATCTATTTCTTGTTACAAGCTCTTTTCATAGTACATATTTGATGTGTTGATTTTTAAATAACACATTTTAAATTTAAAAAATGGAGTATTGATGGTTTTAATTTGTGCTGACTCTAATATTGTACTATTATTTAAATTGTATTACGAAAATATGAGTGAAAATATGTCATACTAACAGGTATAGGCTCTATGTTTGGTAAAACTAGCTGATAGCTAATAACTTATAGTTGGTTGCTGATAGCTGATAGCTGATAGTTGGTAACTGATAGCTAGTAGCAGATAGCTTATAGCTGGTGATTGATAATTGATAAATTGGTAACTTACTATTAACATATACTTAAGGCAGACTATTTTTTAAATTATATTTAAACAATTACTATGCTGATCTACTATTCACCAATAGCATTTTAAGAAATGGTGGAGCACATCCACAGACCACATGGTAACCCGCTCATTTTTTAGGATGCATTCTTGTCCAACTTAGATTCTAATCAATCAACATGTACATGCTATAGTAGTATTCCAACGTTGATAAGACTAGACATTAATTTTTTGGTTTAATTTCAGAGAGAAAATACGACAAAATAAATAAAAAAAACAAATAACATGATATTTCCTTTGATAAAAAAATTATTGTTAAGTTGTATTGAAAGTAATATTTCTCTTTTGGTTTGACATTTAACATACGGAAGTTGTTAATAGAGCAAAAGTTAAATGAATAAAACTTCGCCAACCAAACGTTAATAAAACCTCACTAGTAGTCATAGACAACGTTTCTAATCTGTCTTTCCCAAATGTGCAAGTTCTCTAAAGTCATAATATAAGGGATTAATTTCTTAGATAACTGTTGAGCACCCAATTAAGGTAAGTATTGGAACTTCACGCAAGACATATATCTATTTGAGAGATGACTGTTTCCTTTTGGTTTATGCTTTCCAGCCAGAGAACTACTTGACATAGCAACAAGTTGGATACCAGGCAATTCTTGCTATTTTGCTATTTAATTATTCAGTTTTTGTTCTTACCTTCAAATAAATTGTTAGTGGTAAAGAAAATATCCATTTCCAAGTAAAAGCAGTAAATATCTTTAATGGATCTTCTTCTACGGTGGAATCATAGTTGTTCGTTGAATGAGAAGTAGTGCTTCATTACGGCAGACTTAAACGTCTTGTGCGGTAGAAAAAGGATTGACTTACAAGGTTAACACTGCAATATCAAAGTCAGTGAGAGAATGACAAGAGATGTAAGAGTGAAAATGAATTTAAATACTTGACAATGACACGATTTCTCTCTTATATTGTGGGAACTGTTTAAATCGAAAGTGGGGAGTGCAACATCCATTGCGGTCAACAGTTGATAATGCTTTTGAGGGAAGAATTGTCTATTTTAGCTGAGGATAGATAAATACATGTTCCTCGTATGCTATTCCTTTGCTTCGCCTCTAGGCCTTTTGTCTTGGGCCTTGTGAGCGGCCTAGAACAATTGCTCCCCAAATCCTTGTCCTTGCCAAACAAGGTGAGGGTTTATCGATTACGTCTTAGCTATGTTGTTTAGTGATCAATAATATTTTTTTATCGATTTTAACTAGTTGGTTTTTTAATTATTTTTCTTAACTTTTTCTTCTTGTTTTATGTGGTTTGCTACCAAAGTTCTCTGTTTTGTCTATGTTTCAGGCACCTTAAGCACATGGAGCTGATTATTGGTGACCAGGAAAAAGAAAGCATTTAACTAACGAAAGACATAGAAAATCACGATCAGTGTGTAACAAGTTGTTACGACCATAATTTCCTATTGGATATGGTTTCTTATTTTGCGCCAACGAGAATTACGGCCTAGTCGTGATAATTTGTTATAATTGTAATTTCCCCAGACCCAAGGCGGTTTTTTCTGGAGTCTCTTGGTTTTCCAGACGTCTGGCTTCGTGTTTAAGTCAATTTAGTGCCATAAATGCCTGTATAAACGTGTTGTAACATGGAACAAAATATCTTACAAATTTTCCAAGTTTTGTTGTGTTGTAACTCTAAGAATTAATTGCAATACATGTTTCGATTTTATTGTTTTACTTTATTATGTGTATACTTTTAATCATTGTTATGCTTTCTACTAATTTGATCACGTATGAGTAATTTTATAAGGATTTAGAATCATGAGGATTGTCTTGTGACAAACCTCGTATAGATTTTCGATTGTTTTATTACGAGAAAGTTTATAAAAAGTTTGTTTCACCATTTTAGATTTTTTCCGCTTGTCTGCACAAAAGTAAAGTGAAAATAGATACCATTCACATGCTGAAATGGTGTGACTCGGTATCCAAACGAGAAATAGCGGACAACCGAGTTGAGGCGACGAAATTGTCTTGAACTCAGTTGAGATAGTCTTATTTTCATAGTTGTACTTAAAATTGTTTCTGAACAAATATGCTACGCTAATGAAAGTTGATAGAATATTTGATTAGAATATAACATCTCGCTGACGAAAGTGGGTTTCATCCATTATTTTCTATGTTTCTACAATTTGAATTTGTTTTCTCATAACGAATTGAAACCCGCATAAATCTGTTAAAGACACAAATCGTTGATTGTCAGTCCTACTTTTAAGATTTATATTTTTAAAACAAAAATAACATTCCAAAATTAAATCTCGATCATCTTAGCTAAACAAAGGATTAGCATAACTTTATACTAAAAAACTGATCTCATAGGAACGATACTCTTATTTTATTACTTCGATATAGTTGTGCATTTGCGGTGTGTCACATTTTTGACGCCGTTGTTGGGGACCAATTTTTTTATACTAATTACCTCGCTGAACTGATAAACGAAACCAAACATTATTTCCACGAAAGACACTAATTACAATAGCAAAGACCTGTAGCGATGATTGAAAAGGTTAATCACCCATTGAAAAAATATGGTGTTCCCTCAAATGAAGAACCACATTCGAATATTGTTCCTCGCGCTATTGAGTCTAACAACTTCGAGTTGAATCCCTCTTTACAGACCATGGTACATCAGAACCTGTTTTCTTGTGCGCCGACAATGGACCCAAATTTACATCTTTTAGTGTTTTTCGAATTTTACGATACTCTTAAATGTAATGAAATAGACCTAGTCATTATTCGATTGAGACTTTTCCCATTTTCTTTAATGGATAGAGTCAGGGCATGGTTGCAATCCATTCCATCAAATTCTATAACAACATGAAATGAGCTAAAAACTACGTTCTTAGCCAGATATTTTCCACTTAGCAAAACTGCAAAGCTATAAAACCTAGTTAACTACTTTAGGCATAATGATGGAGATTCGTTCTTCAAAGCATGAGAGCAATTCAAAGAGATATGAGAAAATGTCTGCACCATATGCTGATCAAAAAATGACTCATAGTCTATACTTTTTACAATGGTATTCTCTACTCGATGATAATTACCCTAAACCTTGCAGGATGGATCCTTATAAATAAACCTTATGATAAATTCGAATGCCCTTTTTAAGGGATATATGTAGAACTACTACCAGTGGAGAAGCGAACATGCTCCTGATGAAAAAGTCTCGCAAAAATGTAGACTTTACAAAGTCAATACCTTTGACCGTATAAATTTTAAGACACATGTCCTATATCAGAATATTGATAGTTTAAACTTCGCCCCTGCAGCTCCTGTTACTCCATATGGCGAGATTTGCGAAATAATTGCATACCAAATGATGGTCGTATCTGAACTTATTCCGAATATGATGAATTATTTAATAAGTTGAATATTAAATAAGTGCTTTACACTACATTAGATAAAGGAATTAATTGAGTGACGTGGTAATATCGTATAGTGTTTGATTCTATAGCTTGATAATTATCTTGCCATTGGAATGGTCCCAACATCATATCACAAAACCATTTGCGAGACAACAAAAATATCACATAGATGCCTATGAATTCAAAATGTTGTACTTAAATGTCCTCTACTTTCTCTTTGTGCTCAATGGTCCCCAATATTTTTAATATTTTTTACATAAATCAAAATCTATTTCTTGTTACAAGCTCTCTTCATAATACACATTTGATGTCTTGATTTTTTTTCTTTAAAATAAATCACTCATACTAAATAAAAAATAAAGTATTGATGTAACACCCATATATAAATACATGCATCAAATCATATAAGTATACATGAATCCAAGTATTTGGTACTGAAATACCAATAAGTTCCTAGTCAACACATTATACATATTGATGCCAAATACAAAAGTTCTACACAATGGCATAATACATACAAGATGTTCAAAATAAAATACTAAGAACTAGATCAAACAATGATCTCAAAGGAACTCCACAACGGAAGCTTCGCCATATCCAAAATAAGTACAAGGAATAAGGAAATCAAACTTCTTTCTCCTTACCCTTCGCGGAACCTGTAGTACCTGAAATCAATATATAATGGGGTGAGATATAAAATCCCAGTGAGTTCCCTATCCTATGGATCCTCTCGGCTTTACAAGGTTCTAACCTATAAGTCTCAAGTCATGAAGAACTAGACCTTGAGTTCTCATACTAACATTATATGGAATCATACTTAGAGTTCAACAACTCAACACGAGATTACTAATCGGAAACCAATACCAAGGCATCCCCATATTCCCGTCCCCTTCTACGTCTAGGAGGTGGCACGAGTCATGGATCCTTTGGAAAATCTTGACATACGACATGGATTCGGACTCATGAGCCTTTCCCCATGAATCGTCACTTCACATGGCCCGTACACCATCACAAGTCTCTACCCGTAGGTTCCATTCGTACACAACAGCGGGAATCAAACCTGCCAAGATTATTGTGCCTCTCTGCACGGTGAATGTCTGTTAGCATTCAAAGGAAAAATAAAGAAATAAAGAAAATACAACGGTTCCGATTAATACATCAACAATGGTGATCGCTTCCGCAAACCACTAGGCCTGTTAGCCTTTCCTCATAAGATTCCAACACGTATGTTCCATATAATGTCTCATCCTAGGTTTCTTTGTTAAGCTACACAACCTAACAATTCCTAGTTTTCCTCACTTATTCTTATTCACATAACAATGTAGTTATTCAACCCTCTTGATATAAACACATATAACAAGGTATTACCAATCCACCTGCAATAGAACTCAAACAACAATTTTAGAGTACATAAGCATCATACCAAGAGCATAACGTCCTCATGGTTCCAAAATCTACACCACTATAAAGTACACACTCCTAGCCTATTACTGCTTTGAACGGCGGTTAAAACAGTTTTACGGTTAAAAAGTTACGATTGAAACAATGTTCATTAATCTAAGAAAATTTGGTTAAGAAAGCTTCAGTTCGCGCCGCGCAACAACTAGATCGCGCCGCGAACCCTCTGGCAGAAGCAAACTCTCATAATATCCACAATGTTCGCGCCGCGAACCCCAGTACGCGTCGCGTACTGAAGGCAGAAACAAAACCCCTAAAAACCTGCATGGTTCGCGCCGCGCAGCCCCGTTCGCGCCGCGAAGCGCGCGAGAACTCAGTTCTCAGCTCTGCCTCATACACAGATCCATGGTTCGAAAACCATCTAAATCCATTCACACCTGTTCCAGATCATAATAAGGCATAGATACAACCTAGAGATGATATATTTATGGATTGTAAACACTTATTCATAATCATAGATGAATTCGATCCAAAACCTAGGTTTGCATAAAACCCCTAACCAAACTAAGATTCACATCCATAACAATCTATAAGTTTCTAACTAGAACCCACCTCGATTAAGAGTCGTTGATGTCGAAGATGAGTTGATTCGGCGGAGAAATGGTGAAGATCCAAGCTTTTCTCCTCTTTCTCCTCTTGCTCTTCCTTCTCTCTACTTCTTCTCTCTAACTTCCTCTTCTTGATGTAGAATGAAGAAGAAAGGCAAAAGGAAAGGATATAAGAAAATATCTTAAGTTACACTACTAACTTAATGTCCAAAAGTACCTCTAATGCACCAATAGATAAAACCTCAGTGTCAGTTAATACATTAGAGCATTTAATTAATACGGGGTATTACATCCTCCCCCACTTAAATAGAAATTCGTCCTCGAATTTAAGAATTACCTGAAACGGTGAGGGTAAGCATCCCGCATTTCCGATTCAAGTTCCCATGTAGCATCGCCCGGATGCGTCACATCCCACTGAACCTTGACAAGAGGAATCTCCTTGTTTCGTAACACTTTAGTCTCTCTTCCTACGATACGGCTCGGTAAGGGTTCGAAAGTCAAATCTGATTCTATCTCAATTGCATCTGGTAACACCGGCTGGAGAGGATCGGGAATAAACTTCCTCAGTTGAGACACGTGGAAAACATCATGCATTTCTGATAGAGAAGGTGGTAAGGCTAAACGGTAAGCTACTTCACCAATCCTCTCTAGAATCTCATACGGTCCCACGTATCTCGGACTTAACTTCCTTGACTTAAACGGTCCTTTCAACCTCAACCTCGGAGTAACTTTCAAAAATACATGGTCACCTTCCATAAACTCCAAAGGTCTCCTACGGTTATCCGCATAACTCTTCTGACGATCCTGTGCTTGTTTAACCTTCTCACGAATCATTCTAATCTTGTCCGTGGTCTCTTGAATAATTTCGGGTCCCAAAATTCTATCATCACCAACTTCTGACCAACACAACGGTGTTCTACATTTTCTCCCATACAATGCCTCATAAGGTGCCATACCGATACTCGCATGATAACTGTTATTGTATGCAAATTCAATCAATGGTAAAAGCTCCTTCCAATTCCCTCTACTTTCAAGCACACAAGCTCTTAACATATCTTCCAAGGTTTGTATCGTTCGTTCCGTTTGACCATCCGATTGAGGGTGGTTCGACGTGCTCAAACATAATTTAGATCCCATCGCTTGTTGAAAAGCTCTCCAAAACCTTGAAGTAAACTTTGGATCTCTATCCGACACAATACTAGAGGGTACACCGTGCAACTTCACAATCTCTGCGACAAATAACCGTGCAAGATGACTTGCCTTGTAAGTAGTCTTCACGGCCAAGAAATGTGCAGATTTCGTCAACCGATCCACAATCACCCAAATAGAATCATATCCACCTTGAGTACGAGGCAAACTAACTGCAAAATCCATTGAAATATTATCCCACTTCCATATTGGAATCTCTAGTGGTTGTAACAATCCACCCGGCCTTTGATGTTCAATCTTTACTTGTTGGCACACCGCACACTCTGATACGTACACTGCGACATCTCTTTTCATTCCGGACCACCAATAATCCCCTTTTAAATCTTGGTACATTTTTGAAGAACCCGGATGTATAGTGAAAGCACCCTTGTGAGCTTCATCCAAAATCCTTCTTTTCAATAACGCATCATCCGGAACACAAATCCTCTGATTAAACATAATCACCCCATCTGTAGCTCGAGTAAAACCTGGTTGAACCAACACCTCTTGTAACTTAGTATCAGACGCTTGTGCTTGTTGGATGTCGTTTCTCAAAATAGAATTAACATTCAAGTTTCCCATCAATACTCCATTTTGGGTCCAAACAAATTGAAGGTTGAGATCTCGAAATTTCTCCAATAATGCATACTCTGACATCATTAATTCGGCCCTCTTTAACACCTTCCGACTCAAAGCATCCGCCACTTTATTTGCTTTTCCTGGATGATACTTCAAGTCAAAATCATAATCCTTTAAGTATTCCATCCACCGCCTCTGACGCATATTCAACTCCTTCTGGTCGAATAGGTACTTTAAACTCTTGTGGTCGCTGAACATTTCAAAATGAACTCCATACAAGTAATGACGCCACACCTTCAGGGTAAAAACAACCGCAGCCAATTCTAAATCATGAGTTGGATAATTCTCTTCGTGAACCTTTAACTGTCGAGATGTGTATGCTACCACCTGACCATCCTGCATCAAAACCCCTCCTAATCCTTTCTTGGAAGCATCGCAAAATACTTCGTAGGACTTATTTGGGTCAGGAACGATCAAAACAGGAGCAGTCGTCAATCTTTCCTTCAAGCCCATGAAACTCTGTTCACACCCCGAATCCCAATCATAAGGACACTCCTTCCGAGTAAGTCTAGTCATTGGTAAAGCCAATTGAGAAAACCCTTTTATAAATCTTCTGTAGTAGCCGGCTAAGCCCAAGAAACTTCGGACTTCTGAGACATTGCTCGGTCTCTCCCAATTAATTACCGCTTCGATTTTTGTCGGGTCCACTGCCACACCTCCTTGAGATATAACATGACCAAGAAATCTTACCTCCGTCATCCAAAACTCACACTTGCTTAACTTAGCAAACAATTGATTTTCTTGCAATACCGACAGAACAATCCTCAGGTGTTCTTCGTGCTCTTGTGGAGTGCGAGAATAAATAAGAATGTCATCAATAAAGACTACCACAAATTGATCTAAGTAAGGCTGGAATATCCGATTCATATAATCCATGAAAACAGCTGGAGCATTCGTAACACCGAAAGGCATCACCAAGAATTCATAATGACCATAACGGGTTCTAAATGCAGTCTTTGGCACATCTGAGCTTTTCACACGGATTTGGTGATAACCTGACCGCAAATCAATCTTCGAGAACACACAGGCTCCTTTCAATTGATCTAACAAGTCGTTTATCCTAGGCAAAGGGTATTTGTTCTTGATGGTGGCCTTATTCAACCGACGGTAATCAATACATAGTCTCATCCCACCATCCTTCTTCTTTACTAACAACACTGGAGCTCCCCACGGTGAGACACTAGGTCGCACAAAATGTTTAGCCATCAGTTCTTCCAATTGCCCCTTCAATTCTCTTAATTCAAGTGGTGCCATCCGATACGGAGAAACGGATATAGGAGCCGTTCCCGGTATCAGGTCAATAGAGAATTCCACTTCCCTTTCCGGAGGAAGAGAAGTGACATCTTCGGGAAAAACATCAGGAAATTCTCTAACGACAGCAATTTGTGAAACCTCTAACTTGTCACCCGTCTCCTCAGTGAGAACCAACAGAACAGACTTCTCTTTCTCAAACAAGAAATTAATCATACCTACCGTACCTTCTAGTATAGTAGTCAACACATCCTTCGGAGTAGCCTCTTCAGATGGAATAATGATTAACTTCTCTTCACACCCATTGAACACCGAATTAGCAGAAAGCCAATCCATTCCCAATATAACATCTACCTTCTTAAGTGGTAAGCAAACAAGATCGATCTGGAAATTCCTACCACCCATAGATAACACACAATTTTCACACACCAACGGTGTCTCTACCATCTCATCCATAGCAGTAGTAACCGCCATAGGAGGAAATAAAGGAGTAGCTTGCAACCCAAGTCGCTTCATACATTGTAATGACACAAAAGAGTGTGTTGCTCCACAATCAAATAGAACAAAACAAGAATGCCCATTAATGAAACACGTACCCGCAATCAAAGAGTTATCACTCTTGGTCTTCTTAGCATCCAAGGTATAAACTCTACCAGTACCCCTTCCTTGAACTTGATTCCTATTCTGAGGACAATTCCTAGCCATATGCCCTTCTTGATGACAATGAAAACATTTCACCCCTTCAAAGGCACATCTTCCGAGGTGATTCTTACCACAACTACGACACACCGGAGGTGCACTAGACCGAGGACCTTGCACTTGCTTTCCTTTGAAAGCTTGTGGCCTAGGTCGAAATTGTTGGCTTGGCCTTCCTCTTTCATGTTGATTCTTCTTCTTCAAATCTTCCTCAGCTTGAACTTTCTTCAAACTATTCTCAGCCACATAACATTGTCGCAACAACTCCGTATAAGTAGTGAACTCCCTCTGGGACACACTATGTGAGATATCAGCCCTTAAACCAAACAGAAACTGGTCCACCTTCCAACCCTCATCAGGAGCATATGCGGCCTGCCTAGAGTAAGCAGCCAAAATTTCAAACTTCTCAGCATAAGTAGCTACTGACATATTGTCCTGCCTTAACTGCTGGAACTCCAATTCCTTCTTAGTCCTCAGTGAACTAGGAAAATATTTCTCCATAAAAGTGGTCTTGAAATTCTCCCATTCCTTAGGTACTCCCTGAGTAGTCATCAAAGCAGAAGCACCCTTCCACCACCTCATAGCTGGACCTTTCAGCGAATGAGAAGCAAACACCACCTTGTCCTCTTCACCACAATGCACGATCTCAAAGATTCCCTCTACATTGGCCACCCACTCATGCGCCTTTATAGGATCTAATCCACCATGAAACTCCGGAGGATTCATGCGAATGAAATCCCTATAAGTCCCACCTACAGCTTCGGGCACAACCACTGGAGCATTATGACCGCCATTCATCTGTTGCATCATCTGCAGCATGAACTGATTCTGTTGCTGTTGCATCTGTTGCATGAACTGGGGCCATGGAACATTCGCACCGCCATCCGGTGTATTCACTTGTGGAGGTCTTGTGGGGGGTCGACCGCGAGTCCTGCGTCCGTCCGCCATGTTCCTGGAGGTTATCAAAATGGGATTAAGTTGATCAGGCTCAATACCATAGTCATAACACAACAAAACTCATGGGAACACAACACATCTTGGACAGAAAGAAACACTTATAATATCTCATGGCTAGGTCGAGGATACGACCTGCTCTGATACCAACTATAACACCCATATATAAATACATGCATCAAATCATATAAGTATACATGAATCCAAGTATTTGGTACTGAAATACCAATAAGTTCCTAGTCAACACATTATACATATTGATGCCAAATACAAAAGTTCTACACAATGGCATAATACATACAAGATGTTCAAAATAAAATACTAAGAACTAGATCAAACAATGATCTCAAAGGAACTCCACAACGGAAGCTTCGCCATATCCAAAATAAGTACAAGGAATAAGGAAATCAAACTTCTTTCTCCTTACCCTTCGCGGAACCTGTAGTACCTGAAATCAATATATAATGGGGTGAGATATAAAATCCCAGTGAGTTCCCTATCCTATGGATCCTCTCGGCTTTACAAGGTTCTAACCTATAAGTCTCAAGTCATGAAGAACTAGACCTTGAGTTCTCATACTAACATTATATGGAATCATACTTAGAGTTCAACAACTCAACACGAGATTACTAATCGGAAACCAATACCAAGGCATCCCCATATTCCCGTCCCCTTCTACGTCTAGGAGGTGGCACGAGTCATGGATCCTTTGGAAAATCTTGACATACGACATGGATTCGGACTCATGAGCCTTTCCCCATGAATCGTCACTTCACATGGCCCGTACACCATCACAAGTCTCTACCCGTAGGTTCCATTCGTACACAACAGCGGGAATCAAACCTGCCAAGATTATTGTGCCTCTCTGCACGGTGAATGCCTGTTAGCATTCAAAGGAAAAATAAAGAAATAAAGAAAATACAACGGTTCCGATTAATACATCAACAATGGTGATCGCTTCCGCAAACCACTAGGCCTGTTAGCCTTTCCTCATAAGATTCCAACACGTATGTTCCATATAATGTCTCATCCTAGGTTTCTTTGTTAAGCTACACAACCTAACAATTCCTAGTTTTCCTCACTTATTCTTATTCACATAACAATGTAGTTATTCAACCCTCTTGATATAAACACATATAACAAGGTATTACCAATCCACCTGCAATAGAACTCAAACAACAATTTTAGAGTACATAAGCATCATACCAAGAGCATAACGTCCTCATGGTTCCAAAATCTACACCACTATAAAGTACACACTCCTAGCCTATTACTGCTTTGAACGGCGGTTAAAACAGTTTTACGGTTAAAAAGTTACGATTGAAACAATGTTCATTAATCTAAGAAAATTTGGTTAAGAAAGCTTCAGTTCGCGCCGCGCAACAACTAGATCGCGCCGCGAACCCTCTGGCAGAAGCAAACTCTCATAATATCCACAATGTTCGCGCCGCGAACCCCAGTACGCGCCGCGTACTGAAGGCAGAAACAAAACCCCTAAAAACCTGCATGGTTCGCGCCGCGCAGCCCCGTTCGCGCCGCGAAGCGCGCGAGAACTCAGTTCTCAGCTCTGCCTCATACACAGATCCATGGTTCGAAAACCATCTAAATCCATTCACACCTGTTCCAGATCATAATAAGGCATAGATACAACCTAGAGATGATATATTTATGGATTGTAAACACTTATTCATAATCATAGATGAATTCGATCCAAAACCTAGGTTTGCATAAAACCCCTAACCAAACTAAGATTCACATCCATAACAATCTATAAGTTTCTAACTAGAACCCACCTCGATTAAGAGTCGTTGATGTCGAAGATGAGTTGATTCGGCGGAGAAATGGTGAAGATCCAAGCTTTTCTCCTCTTTCTCCTCTTGCTCTTCCTTCTCTCTACTTCTTCTCTCTAACTTCCTCTTCTTGATGTAGAATGAAGAAGAAAGGCAAAAGGAAAGGATATAAGAAAATATCTTAAGTTACACTACTAACTTAATGTCCAAAAGTACCTCTAATGCACCAATAGATAAAACCTCAGTGTCAGTTAATACATTAGAGCATTTAATTAATACGGGGTATTACAATTGATGGTTTAAATTTATGCTCTAACATATCAAATGTTTCTTTAATATTTTGATTGTTAAATTATATATTACGTGTTATTTTTAATATTAATTAAAAAAATAGTAAAAATAGGTCATATTAAGCAACATAATTATTGTTAGCATATACTACTTAAGTTAAAATATCTTTTAAAATAGAGACAACATCAATAGACTTACACCAAATCTTAACATTAAATGATCTTATAAATAACTTAATCTATAATATAAGAAAATTAATGGTTGTGGAAAAGTATAAAATACCCTTATTTGATTTTTTGCCACCACATTAAAATTGTGGTTTTTTGGTCTTTGTACCATAAAGTTCTTAATTTTATTATTAAAATAATACAACTCTTATATTTTATCAAACTTATCAAATCTCTCTCTATTCTCTATTTTTTTCTCTTTCATCACTTTCTCACTTCTTTCTTCCAAAAAAAATCTATCAATCTATAATATAAGAAAATTAATGGTTGTGGAAAAGTCTAAAATACCCTTATTTGATTTTTTGTCACCACATTAAAATTGTGGTTTTTTGGTCTTTGTACCATAAAGTTCTTAATTTTATTATTAAAATAATACACTTTTTATATTTTATCAAACTTATCAAATCTCTCTCTCTCTCTCTATTCTCTATTTTTTTTTCTCTTTCATCACTTTCTCACTTCTTTCTTCCAAAGAAAATCTACCAATCTATAATATAAGAAAATTAATGGTTGTGGAAAAGTTTAAAATACCCTTATTTGATTTTTTGCCACCACATTAAAATTGTGGTTTTTTTTGGTGTTTTACGATAAAGTTCTTAATTTTATTATTAAAATAATACACTTCTTATATTTTATCAAACTTATCAAATCTCTCTCTATTCTCTATTTTTTTTCTCTTTCATCACTTTCTCACTTCTTTCTTCCAAAAAAAATTATCAATCTATAATTTAAGAAAATTAATGGTTGTGGAAAAGTCCAAAATACCCTTATTTGATTTTTTGCCACCACATTAAAATTGTGGTTTTTTGGTATTTATACAATAAAGTTCTTAATTTTATTATTAAAATAATACAACTCTTATATTTTATCAAACTTATCAAATCTCTCTCTCTCTCTCTCTCTCTCTCTATATATATATATATATATATATATATATATATATATATATATATATATATATATATATATATATATATATATATATATATATATATATATATATATATATATATATTCTCTATTTTTTTCTCTTTCATCACTTTCTTACTTCATTCTTCCAAAAAAAATCTATCAATTTATAATATAAGAAAATTAATGGTGTGGAAAAGTACAAAATACCCTTATTTGATTTTTTGCCACCACATTAAAATTGTGGTTTTTTGGTCTTTGTACCCTAAAGTTTTTAATTTTATTATTAAAATAATACACTTCATATATTTTTTCAAACCTTTCAAATATCTCTCTATTCTCTATTTTTTTTCTTTTTCATCACTTTCTCACTTCTTTCTTCCAAAAAAAATCTATCAATCTATAATATAAGAAAATTAATGGTGTTGGAAAAGTGCAAAATACCCTTATTTTTGTAAATGATACCCAAACAAAAATGAAATCTGTATACGGGAAAAAATCTATTATTGACCTAAATATTTTTATATACGAAGAATTGTATTTATGATCAAATATTTTTGAACAAAAAATGGTATACGGGAAAAATTATATTATTGATCTAAATATTTTTATATACAAAAATTTAATATTGTTCCAAATATTTTTGTCTATGATACCTAAACAAAAATAATATTTGTATACGGAAAAAATCTATTATTTACCAAAAATGGTATTTATGATCCAAATATTTTTTATTTAAAAATGGTATACGGGAAAATATTTATTATTGATCTAAATATTTTTATATACGAAATTTACTATTGATCCAAATATTTTTGTAAATGATACCTAAACAAAAACGAAGTTTGTATACGAGAAAAAATCTATTATTGATTTAAATATTTTTATATACGAGAAATGGTATTTATGATTAAATTTTTTTAATCCAAAAATGGTATACGGGAAAAAAATCTATTATTGATGTAAATATTTTTATATATGAAATAATCAATGATTTATCTAATTTTTTTCTTTTTTAACATTTTTATTTAAAATAAATGATGTATACAAATCCGCGTAACCGAACAGAACCCGTGCGTATGCACGGGTTTATTACTAGTTTTTATGAGAAAGAATAAGTTATATATATATAAAAAAATTATTTAATATAACCGTTTGATCAACTCTTTTAACGATTGAGATTTTGTGTAAATCTTTTAAACTAGTATCATGTTAGACTATATTTAATATATAAACATAATCGAGATACCTGTTCGTTTTGTCACCGTTAATATTCATCCATGACATTTTAAAGAGTGGTATAAGACATCCACATAAAAACCCTAATTTAGATTCTAATCAATCAACATAAATGTTAAGAGTCTCATAAGATAAAGTAAGTTGTTAATTGAACAAAAGTTGGAATGAATAAAATTTCGCCAACCAAACATAATAAAACCACACTAGTAATTATGGGTAACGTTTCTAATCCGTCTTTCCTAAATTTGCAACTACTCTAAAGTGACAATATAAGGGATTAATTTCTTAAACCATTGAGCCCCCAATTAAGGTAAGTATTTGATTTCACAAGACAAATCTATTTGAGAGATGACTGTTTCTCTTTAGTTTATGCTTTCCAGCTAGAACTATTTGACATAGCAATAAGTTGGATACTAGGCAATTCTTGCTATCTTGCTCTTTAATTATTAAGTTATATATTCATGTTAAAGCAAATTATAGTTTGAAATATACATCCAAGATCACAATATCACATAATTCAACATTCACATTAGTGAAAAATCACTTACATTAAGCGAGTAAATCATAAAATTTATATTTGGCTTAAATCTATTTGTTGTTTTAATTTTTATTCTTTTTTAAAAATTAAAAAAAAAAGCTTTGATTTTTCCTATTTTAAAAACCAATTTTTTTTGGTTCTAAATTTTAATTTTTTTTCAATTTTGGGTAAGTTTTGTGACATGTGGTGACGCTTAAATAGATTTAATATTCATATAATTTTTTAGAAATTATTTATTGATCTATGGTATTAAAAATTAAAAAAGAAATTAATTATTATTATGTCATTAAAATGAGATGAGAACAAAATTCAAAACAAAATTATTTTTTTA
This sequence comes from Vicia villosa, assembly GCF_029867415.1. Lineage (NCBI taxonomy): Eukaryota > Viridiplantae > Streptophyta > Magnoliopsida > Fabales > Fabaceae > Vicia > Vicia villosa. Next base: position 108,368,887 of record NC_081181.1, on the reverse strand, counting down.
AAAGTTGTTAATTTATAAATATTATTTTAAAATGAACAACTCAAAATTTCATTTTAAAAAAACTAAAACACATCTTAAATTAATATTTTTTTCTCATATGATTTAAATGTGTCCAATCAACTTTAATATTAACAACAAGAAAGTTTTATTTGACACATAGAAAAGTTTTCTTTAAACTCATGATTGCTACAATTACAATATTCACAACTTATAGTGTGTTTGGCTTAGCGGTGACTTTTTCTAAAATCACGGTGCATTTTCGCGTTTGACATGAAGCTACCTTTTGTAGCTTTTAAAAACCACGTTGAAAAGGCTTTGAGACGCACGTTTGGTGGCTGAAAAGCCAAACCAAACAGACCATTAGTAGTACAACTTTATACGTTTCATTTTTTATATTGTTTTGTTTTTTTATTGTAATAATTACTTGAATAGAAAATATAGTAATACTTAAAGTTAATTCATAATTCATGTCACCAAATTCCACGTTTTTATAAGTGCATGTTTGGTCACTTCCACGGCAAAGCTAAAAAGCATTGTCCCTACTAATCTACCGTACCATTTTCCGGAGACATTCGGTTCTTTTTTTTTTTGATTCAAACTGCATTTAGATTAAGAGCCCATCATAGGCAAATGAGTACAAACAGAGTCAAGCTTGGGGATAAAGCCCAGCCAAGTTCTACAACCAGCAGTTTTGCCAATACTCACCATATGGTGTGCATCAGTATTGAAATTCCTAGACACATACATAACAGTTACAACATCAAAATAAAGTTTAATTTCACTACAGTCTAACACTATCGGCTCAAGAACAACCGAGAAATCCACTTTGTTAACACAGTCCACCACTACCAAAGCATCTGACTGTACCACAATTTTCTGCAGCTTGAGGTCACGGGCCACTTGGAGGTCCCAACGAATAGCCATCGCCTCCGCAGTGCTTGGGCTCACCGACACCTCCATCCTCTTAGAGGCAGCAACTATCACCTCATCATTATGTTTCTTGATCACACAACCCATGGCCACCGTCCCGTCGTTGAAACAGCCAGCATCCACTTGCACCAGGAAAACATCAACAGGACATTCTCTGGGTGCTGCATTCTCAGTCTGTTGCAAGTGCCTGTCTTGGGGAATAAAACAATTAAATTCAGCCAGATAGTTAACAGAGTCGCTTACCACTTTCGGGGGGGAAACCGTGACACCTTCAAAGACACATTTGTTCCTAGCCTTCCAGATTTGCCAAAGCATGGTGCACATCAGTTGGTTGACAAACAAGTTCCTGTCCGATAATCCTTTAGTAAGCACCATGAGCGGATCAGCGGTAGGATCGAGACGCAAGCCAAGGGGGGAGGAGAACCAAATCATTTTTGTTACATCACAGTGGCAGAATAAGTGATCAAGGGTCTCCGGGGATCTATCACAAAACGGGCAGGAAGGGTCAATGTGTATACCTTTTTTGAGGAGGTTCGATCTAAGCGGCAGAATGTTATGACATAGTCTCCATAGGAAGTTTTTGATCCTGACATGGACTGGTGCTTTCCACAGAAGTTTCCAAAGTGACTCATCCGCAGTGCCAGAGGTTCCTACCTTTGCAGCGTCCCTCTTAGATACCAGCAAATGGTAAGCTGTGCGAACAGAGTAATTCCCGTCTTTCTCCCAATGCCAAATCATTTTATCTCTATCTCCATTCCTAGGCAACGGTATTCCACCAATTTGTCTCCCTTCATAATGATCAAAACACTCATTTAGAAGTGATTGTTTCCAGCAGCAAAGATCCTCGTCTATGAGTTCTGAAACCAACGCATCCGGCTGTAATCCCCTCACAGGCCCCATCACTTTAAATCCCGAATTATAGGGAATCCAGTTATCACTCCAAATTTTAACCGAGCGGCCATCCCCAATTCTCCATCTAGCTCCATCCAAAACCAATTCTCTTGCTCCGAGAATACTCCGCCAGTTATAACTTGGGGAGTACCCCAAGCTAGCATCTTTAATAGTCCTATTGGGATAATATTTACTCTTAAGAACCTGCCCCAGCAATGTTGCCTCTCCTTGCGATAACCTCCAGAAATGTTTCCCAAGCAGGCTTTGGTTGAACTCTGAGATCCCCCTAAATCCCATTCCTCCTTTCCTCTTAGACAAAGACATTTTCTCCCATCGCATCCAGTGTAGTTTTCTAACTCCTTCGCGAGCCCCCCACCAGAACTTCGCCATTAAAGCTTCAATTTCGTGGCACACTCCTTCCGGAAGCTTGAAACAACTCATCACGTACGACAGTATTCAATTTCTTCACCTTCGACATATTCAATTTCGTGAAGGGGAGGAGACATTCGGTTCTAACTCTAAGATTTGGTAGAACAAATTCTCTATTTGTTAAATCAGATGAAAGGGAAGGTGTTGGTTGGAAGGAAAAAATTGAATAGTGTATGTGAAAGTTGATAGTTGGGTTGAAGATATGAATGATTATTAGGAATGTTGATAATGGAGAGGTTTTTTTTTCTTTCTTAGTTTTAGATTCTTGATTGGAGGATGGTCCTCTTTGTAATAGATTTAGTAGACATACTAATACATTTTGAAACCACGTCTACCAGCTCCAAATTATCCCGACTTTAAAAAATCTTACTTGGCACAGGCAGAACTGAATTGAATTGAATAGGAGTGCTCATGGTTCATAAACTGAATTGAACTGAATTGAATTGAATAGGAGTGCTCATGGTTCATAAACTGAATTGAACTGAACCACATTAATGGTTCAGAAAACTACTTTAATAAAAAATTAATTATTTGTTAAACCAATTTCAGTTCAAATTTAAACTGGTTTAAAACCAGTTTGTATTTATAAACTAGTTTAGAATCAATTTCTACTTATAAACTGGTTCAGAACCAATTTATTGTTATAAATAAGTTTTTTTTATAAATTCAGAATTGTTTATTTTAAAACTATAATTTTAATCTTTCGCATATGTATAAATTTAATTAATTAATTTTATTTGCTGCACTTTTTATTTCTTAATATATTCATTTTATAGAATTTATTTTTGTTTGAAAAGTATCCCATTTTCACTGTACATAGTTTAAAAAATTTGTGCAAGCACAAAATTTAAAATTAATACAATTAATACGGTTATGGTATTATATTGCCAAATTTTGCTTAGCCATCGAATTGGAAATTCTTTAAAAAATAAGGAGTAATGATAGTTAATGTAAAATTTTAAGAATAATAAAGAGGTTTGGCACATACACTCATATTATATATCTATCATATAAGAAAAGTCTACCATTTGGGACTTTCTTAGGCTATCCACATCAGCAACTCTTCTATGGTTGATCCACATCAGCATCCTCAAAATTAACTTCTTCTTCCACTATGATTCGACAGTTACATCCTCCTGTTTTTCAATTTCCACTATCCTCATAACTACCCTTAAACCCCATCCTCTTTCACGGTTACGAAACTTTCCATCTTCCCCTTCCATTCTTCTTCTACAGCGGTTTCACAAAACCCTTTCACTTCCAAATAGTTTCTAATTTCTCTGTAACATGGATTCGTTAAACTATCTAATGCTATGTAATCACGGTTTGTGGTGGCCTTCCTCCCAGCGATGGAGAAACTCGAGTGCATTTTCCGGTGAATGGAGTTCAGCGCGACTGCGATTTACTCTGATGTTTCAGTGATTATAGTTACCCATTGACAGTGGATAATTCTTCAAAACATTTTGTCCTTGATGGAAGTTTTGTGGGTATGTTATGTTTTCAAAACATTTTTTGTGGATAATTCATCAATTGATTCAATATCTAATTGGTTGCTCTGCTGTAGGTGTTGCATTTGCTAAACATTTGATTCACATATATGCCTTCAATGGATCGATTGATCGAATGAGCTTGCCCAACGAGGTCTGTTTTATAACTATGTTAGCAACATCTTTTGTTTCTCTTTTGAGGTAAGCACTAAGAATCCCCAAAATATATTTGGTTTTGAATTTTGAATAATTTTCATATTTGCGCGTAGTCTATTGGTACATTTTATGTTGCGGCTAGATATGAAAGTGCAATGCCTCTGCCACCTTCTGTTATCATCTGCGGAACAGGCTAGATGGTAAGGTTTGATTTTGATTTAGTTTTTAAAGTATCAGGTTTCATGGTGTTGGCTCACGCGGAAGGGGAAAGATCCATCACCGATGCAATTTCTGATGATGTGTCGGTGTTTGTTATTACTTTGTATGATTTGTTAAATTTTGTTTGGATAAGTTGTAACCTGATTTTGACGTGGGTTTATGCAGGTTCGATGATGAAGCACAAGTTTTCTTGGCCATAAAAAATAAAGGATGGCAATGAGATAGATTGATCGGTTCTTTGTACTATTTTGATTTTGTTTATGCTTTGAATTTCAGGTGGCGGTTCATTCCAATATAGGTTTTTCCGATTACGCTAACGGTTACCTATAGTATTTTGATCAGGAACTCATATTTTAGTGACACTCATATTTATATAATATTTTTAGCATAACTTCAGTCCTCAGAGTGAATAGTTTGTCAGTTCGTTGATCTTATTTTCAGCTTTGCATCTCCTGAAGATACGACACTCTGCATATTATGTTTCTCTAATTGAGATTTGAGCATGTGTCATTTGGATTATCTTATTATGTTATTAATTTATTTGTCTTCAACATGCAGGAGCTAGAGAATATGTTGCCATGCATACCAATAACTGAACCTAAATATCAGCTACGTCTGAAATATGTAATGCTTTCTAACTCTTTTGTTAAGTTCGAACGCATTAGGTTGTTAATCTGGGTTAGCTGCACCTAGCGTCGAACCCCCTAAAATGCTATAGCGGCGGATAGCGGGATGACCGCCATTGTGAAGACTAAAAAACAATGTATGTGGAAAGCTGCCGGAGCACTCCATGTCTCAGGTTAATGAGCAATTATGTTGGTATACGTAATTAAACACCTTATTATTGAATAATTTCATTGGTGTTTTAGCAATATTTTTATATGTCCTTCATTATGATTTGACCAGGAAACTGCTGCAGTGGTAATGTCTGGAATCAGTGACTGTGTTGGGTCAAAGAACTAAGCCTGAATCATAGCATGATATTTCTGGATCTTGATTGTTACTATCACATATTGCAGAAAGGACCTTCTGTTGCTGATACTGTCATAGGAGAGGGGAACACAACAATATGGAAGATGTGTGGTCTTGACAAGAGTACATGCTTAACTGTGTTGTTTGATCTTTCATCAAGTGATCGTTCAAATACTCCAAGTGCTGTCAACCCACAATTGTACCTGTAGTTCCTTACAAGGTTATGTAAGGGAAATTTCATAATTAGGATCTTAATATGGTTTTATGTGTCTTTCCACTATCTCCTTGGGTCTTGAGCATTAATAATGGTCATGGTCTTATTGCAGTTACCAGGGCGCAAATGGTCAATATAAAAGATGATTGAAATAAATTTTATGTATTAGGATGAAGGAAAAGCTGCACCTGAGGAAGAAGGATCTGTCAGTAGAGTTAATTTCGAGTTATGGAGAGAAGCTCGCATATGGAGATATCCAGTTAATGCCTTCTGTGGATTATTACAGTTTGATATCTTTAAAGACAATTGCAATTTGTATTGTGGGGGTAAGTTGATTAAGATTATCGGCAAAAAAGATGTTGTGATTGTTGTTGTTTATTTGCTATGACTCCGAGCTGTTATCGTAGTTGGATGATTTTTTATCCCCAAGTGATGGGTAAAAGGTGTGTGTCGGTTATCAAGTATCGTGTGTAAGTGTTTATATTTACTAATCAGCTAAAATATCCATGACATTGTTTGTTATACTAACTAATCATTTGTTCGATATAGGGAGTGCCACTAGCTTATGGTGAGGATGCAACTTTGAAAGTGTATCCAAAGTGTGAGACTGTGCCATGTGACGATTACGATGCTGCATTTAAGATTCGGCTATTCAATTTATGAAGTAAACTGTATTATTCTACACATCATCATTGTTTTTCTTACCATTCATTATTATTGCCAAACATCATTGTTTTTATACTTATTTAGTTATTTGTTTTCCATATTAGACTCTGAGGCAGAAGGCACTATCTTTATTTACATCCCTCTCAAATGGAATCCTTCTGTGTACGGATGTTGCGACACATGGACTTGACATGCATGGTGTAGACTGTATACTGCATGTAGGTTTGTGACAATTTATTTGCATCAATCTATTGACCACTGTGTTCACCTTCTCTCGCTCTGTTTCCAAATTTAAAAATACACCATGACTCAAATGTTTCTTCATATTCATATTTACCATTGGAACACATTTATACCAAACGCGGATAATTAATACAACCTATGTTATTACACAGTATGATCCTCCTCAAGTATGCGGATGAATCTTCCAAAGTTGCTGATAGGCTCGACGGTATGCTTCTCCATTTCATTGTGTTTTTTGATGATTTCATTCTTTAGTAAACATTAGTATCTCTGTATCAGTGTCGGTGTTGTGTTCGGAGTGTTTGTGTTTCATAGGATAATATAAAGTATTCAGTTCTCAATGTTTAATAAGTTTGTACAATGTGGTAGCATTTGACAGATGAACTAGGGGCAGTGAAACTGGGTTTCAAGCTTCTCCATGAAAGGGCAAAACTTGGATCTTTTTGGTGGCCATATATCAGTAATCTCCCAGAAACTTACACTCTTCCGATATTTTTTCCTGGGGAAGACATCAAGAATTTGCAGTATGCTCCTGTTCTTTACCAGGTACTATCATGTTATTAATCGAGGGTTGAATCGTGAATTGTATATGAAATAATATTAATGTTTCATGGCCTCTACCCTGCAATATGGCAAGCTAATTTTTGTTGAATTTGTGAGGCAGGTAAGCAAAAAAATGTTGATTTCTTCTTAATTTTGAGAAAGAATTCAAGCGTGCATTAGTTGGTGTTACACCAGATAAGCATCCTTTTGGTGGTCAAGAAGTGGATGCTTCATCTCTGGGATGGGCGATATCAGCAGTTTCATCTAGAGCATTCAAGTTACATGGTAACAAGAATTAAAATGGGATAAACTTTGATATACCTATGATGCTTCCTCTAATTGACATGTGTAATCATAGTTTTCATCCGAATGCTAGAATTGTTCAGGAACAAGAAACTGGTAGAGCAAACATGTGGGTGAAGGCATGTTTTTTTTTACTCGGGCAAATCAAAGTATGCTTTTTAGAAACAAATATTGATTTATTCTTTGCTGGCGAATTCAATCTTTGCATTAGGTTGTGGCTGAGAAAGTAATCAAGGAATATGACCCTTTATTACTCTGCTATGGATGTTTAAACAATGATCTTTTCCTTCTTGATTACTGATTCGTGATACAATCAAACCCTTATGACTGTATCGAGCTCAGATATGACGGTGCTCTTTTGGAAGCTGCAAGCACGGCAACAAGAGTTTCTTCACCAAATTTCTCCACAACTAAATCTAGCTGGAGAAGCTCCTGATCTCAAGGTTTGTTCCACAAATCTCAGCATCCAGAGCATATGATTTAGCTGCATTAAAGTACTGGGGAACATTGACTGTCACCAATTTTACTTTATGATGATATTTATATGTCTAAATATTGTGGCACACATATTTTACGTGATGCTTCCATGCAGATTATTCATGTTCTTTATACTTCCAACAGGTTGCAGAGTATGAAGAAGTACAAATAATGCAAACTATGACAAAAGAGGAGTACTTGGCCACTTTAAGAAGGTAAGAGTATTGACTTTCGGGTGCAAGCGATAATAGTACTTCTTCTTTTTTGCAAGAATACACTTGAGAATATTGGAAAAATGGTTGATATTCTTGTGCAAATTTTTGGGTTTGTGAGAGTATGGTTTTGATTCTGATGTCTTTCTTTTTGATTTGAATCATTTAGAGGAATTTGTGGAGTGTGATGTTGTGCATAAGGCTGTTATATCTCTACTGAAGCAGGATGTAAAAGGTAATTTGATTTTTTTTTAATGTCGAATATAAAAGACTGTGGTTGTTAAATGCTATGTCAAGAATAGCAGAGTTATTTTGTTATATTTTCCTGTCAATTTCTGTTACAACAGTTAGTCATGAACCTGACATTAGTTAATCCGTTATGAGAGCTGCGGGATTTTCCTTTTTGAACTGATGCTGGATTTCCTGTTATGCCTAATGAAGGTTGTGTTTTTCTCTGATCATTCATCATAAAGAGATGAGAAAGTTTCATGCTTTATTAATTTTAATGAACACAATTCAAATGGGTCACAATTCCAATTATGTTTATGTACCAATCTTTCATTGTTTGCCACTTGCAGGAGATGAAATGACAAGAGTGATTTGGAGGATGATGAAAGATAAGGTGGAATCTGTTAGAAAATTTTGTTAGTGATTTTCTCTATCTACAAGTTTATGTTCATTCGTTAGTTAGAGAACTGAACTAATATGTTCTACTACTAGCAATATTGTGCTGTTTGTGTTCTACTGCCGCGTGCTCCTGATATATAGTAATGAAACTATTTACTATGATCTACTGCTAGCAGCATTGTTGTTTATGCATCTATTATGAAACTATATACTACTGTGTTTCATTATATAATACTTTGTTTATATAATACCGTTATCTATCAAGAATATGTTTATCTTTTATATAATACTGCTAGCTATCTTTTATATAATGAAACTATCTTTATATAATAAGGAAATTATGTTTAGTTTGTGGAATATATAAGTTCAATGTGTAATATATAATAATGCAATAACAATGTGCAATTTTTGTCTAGAATAAGGTAACATTTCTCTTTTCACACTAATGATTCAAGTTGGTGAAATGTTGCTTCTCAATGGATTTGTCTACTATGGTTGATTAGGTTACTTAATCAAGTTTGAATATTTTAATTTACTTATTTGAAAAAGCATAAATGAAAAGAATAACTTGGTGCTTTAATTGTGTTTTATATCATATTTAAATAAAATTATTATCACACGTTTTAAGTTATCATTAATTTTTATTCAATCTAAAACAATATAAACTTTATTTTCTTAATTATTTTTTATTTTTAATAATCAATTTTTTTAATATTAGTATTTTTATAATTTTTTCATTTTAATTTAAATTTAATCTTTTATTAATATTTTTTATTTTCCTCAATCCAATTGCGCGTAGACATACCATTTGATATTTTGAACAAAATAACATTTTCCCTATCTTCCAATCCTCTACATGGTGTTGTAGTCTTAATAAATCCTAAACTTTGGCTCAAATCTATTGAAAAGAAATTTCTATATTTTACACATTTGTTTTTAGGATATTTACTTTTACGATAATATTGAACAAAATAATATGTTCCGTATCATCTTTTATTGAATATTTTATTGAACAAAATATTGAATATTAACGGGAAATGAAGTTTATTGATAAAAATATTGAATATTATTGGGAACACGGAGTTATTGATCAAAATATTGAATATTAACGGGAACACGGAGTTATTGATTAAAATATTGAATATTAACGGGAGCACAAAGTTAATGATCAAAATTTTGAATATTATCGGAAACATTAAGTTACTGATCCAAATTTTAAAAATTAACGGGAGCAAATTTTGAATATTAACGGGAACACAAAGTTACTAATCAAAATAATAAATATTGACGGGAACACAGAGTTATTAACAAAATATTGAATATTAACAAGAACACGAAGTTACTGATAAATTTTTGAATATTAACAGAAACATTAAGTTACTGATAATTTTTTTGAATATTAACGGAAACGAATTTGGAATATTAACGGGAACACGAACTTATTGATCAAAATAATGAATATTAACGGGAACACGGAGTTAGTGATCAAAAAAATGAATATTAACAAGAACATGAAGTTACTGATCAAAATATTGAAAATTAACGGGAAGAAATTTGAAATATTAACGGGAATACGAAGTTACTTATAAAAATAATAAATATTAGCGGGAACATGAAGTTACTGGTCAAAGTATTTTTCTATTAATTATGTATTTTGAATGAATCATTATTATAAATGGAGTTTGTAGTGGTTTCTCATTGGCCTACAAGAGAGACAAATAGTTTGAGATTGAACTGATAGTTTGTAGTTATAATTGAGCCAAAATAATTAATTTTCTCCTTAGCTAACCAAAAATAATCGATTCTCCTTAGCTGATAGTTTGAGATTGGGCTAATAGTTTGTAGTTTAATCAATTATATTAAATAGTTACCACTAATTGAATTACATAATTTGATTGAATATTTCTTCATTATAATTTGTGAAATTGCGATTTTAAAACTTTTCCTACATTATAATTTGTCAAATAAAATATTACGTATTATTTTTATAACTTTTTCAATTTTTCCCAAAACTTAATCTTTTACTAATATCTTTTATTTTTCTCAATCACAATGCGCGAAAACGACGGGTACCCGTGCGAACGCACGGGTAAGACACTAGTTATATTCTGAATGTATACTCTGCATCATAGTATTGTTAATTTGTCAAAGCTAAAAAAATAGTTGTCGTCAATTAGTCAAAACTAAAAAGTACTTATAGAAGCTTTCAGTAATTTTATACAATATAATGCAATATTAATAAAATTCAAAAAAAAAAAAATCATGTAATTCAAATAATTAATAATAGGAGATAGGATGAGAGAGAGAGAGAGGAGAAAGAGGAGGAAACATAGGGAGAGATTTTTAAAATCAGTTTTTAAAAATAAATTCGTTCTAAAAGTAATTTATAATATAAAATTGGTTTAGAAATTAATCTATATAATTAAACCAATTTTTAGAAAAGGAACTGGTTTAAACCAATTTTAAACTGAATTAGAATTGCTTAAAATAAATGGTTCAGTTCATTAACCATTTAAACAGTTCAGTTTTTTTATGGTACAATGCAGTTCAGTTTAGTGATATGGTTCAGTTAACCATATTTTTGCACACCTCTAGGCAGAAGTAAGGGCTGATTTGGCTAGAAATGGTTGAAAATATACACGTTGAAAAGGTTTCACATCGTTTAATTTTATAAGAGGAAGTCAAATGGAATATAAATTTTTTGAAGTTCCACATCATTTAGTTTTGTGAACGGAGACAGAGTCCAAAATTATATATAGGTTTCAAGTTCTTCGTTATAAGATGCATCAGTCAAAAACACTTTAAACTTGTATTTGACTTTCTTTGTTATCTTATACTCTTATATTATAGTATGTGAGATATAGTTAAATAATTATTTTAGAGGGTGTGAGTGTACTGAGGATCTGGGTTAGTTGAGAGTATATTATGTGTTGTAATAATTTTCACATAGTGTTATTCTTTAGTTGTCTTTTGACAACGATTGTGGTTTTTTCTCCAGTTTTAGAGTTTCTACGTTAATCTCTTGTGTTGTGAATGTGTTCCTTTTTTTCTGTATGTTTTGTTTGTTTTTTTTCCTACAAGTGATATCAGAGTATGGTTGGCTTGGTGGGGGAGCAGAAGTGAATCCTAGTATGAGTCAAAGCTAGTGATGTGGGGACTCACACATGTGGAGAAGATTGTTAGGTTTCAAGTGTGAATATACTAAAGCCCCGCGTCGATTATAAATGGAAGAAATATTGATTTTATAAGAGAAGTAACCCATACCCCCCGCCTTAAGGTTTTGGATGGATATGTGATGTAAATGTCTCTTTCCATTGACACTTTCGTACCTTGCTCTCCAGACTTTCCCAACAAGTAGTATCAAAGTCTGATTTTGAAGTTTCCACGTTAATTTCTTGTGTTGTGACTGTGTTTTTCTTTTTTCTCTATGATTTGTTTGTTTTTTTGTCTACAACTGATTTTTCCTAATCATTATAGTTAGAGGCGGGTGCAAAATGTTTAAAATTGTTCCAAATTTTTTAGATACATTGAATCATCAATGTATTAAGACTATATGTAGTCTACATACATTAATTATTCAATGTGTTTAAAAAGTGGAATTTTGCTTATAATATGGAACGTATCATATAAGAATTTTATGTAAGAATAAATCCGAACCATTAAATTTTAAAATAAATGGTGGAGATTATGTGTCATTTTTTTTCTCTCTGTACCATCATTTATTTTAATAATAGATGAGAAAGAAAAAAGAATGAAACATAATCTCTACCATTTATTTTAAAATCTAATTGTTCAGATTCATTCTCATGTTTTTATATAAAAATGACATTCTCATATGACAGTTTCGACGACAATTTTTTAAATCATTGCAAAACTAGTTTGCCACACAAAGTTTTGTAATAGGTGGAAAACCGTCGCAACATAGATTTAGCAACAATCAAAACCACCCCAACATCAAAAACATATACATCATCAATTTTTAACTCACTATCCAATAACATCCATGAACATACTATTCAATTTTTTGTGGTGCTTATATGTTCTAAAAGAGATTCATAATTTCTTTCATTTGATTTAGTTTGATGTGTACTTGATCATTTGAAAAGAGCATAAAAATTGATTTAAAATTTTAATAATATCTTAAATAAAATAAATTATCTCTTAATAACTTATTTAGAGTATGTTACCGATAATAGTATATAAATATTTTAAAATTCACAAAAATACATTTGAAATAATAGCACTTCCTCACCTTGTTCTACACTCTCTAAAGTGTTTAAATATCACACACCTACTTTCTTTTCCCACAACAACACAATCCATTCTCATTTTCTTGCAACTCTTTCATATCACACAACACCAACATTAAAGTGCTAAACAATGGACGGCCAAGATCTTTCGCCGTCTCAACTAGACACATCTCGGCCGTCCCTAGGATTTCCACTTGGCACTGCCCTACTCTTGATCATCATCTTCAGCTTAAGTGGTATCTTCTCATGTTGCTACCATTGGGAAAAGTTTCGTTCATTTCATCAATCACTCTCTGATCTTGAAGCTGCACAAGCATACGCCCACACCCAATCGCCACCCTCCACGGTAATATTTAATTTTTCATTATTTTGGTAATATATTATTCACAATTTTGAATTTGAATTAACATTTTTTGTTTCTTAGGAAAAGAAGGGGCAGAGCTTGACGGTGTTGATGCCAGGGGATGAAGTGCCCAAGTTTATAGCTATGCCTTGCCCATGTCAGCCGTTGCGGCTAGAAGAGATTGTTGTCAACATGGAGAAGCGGCCGTCTAAACCACCGTGACGACCACCGTGGCATGTTAAACTTTTAATTATTGATTATTAATTTACCTGATGTGTATATAATGAATATGCATTTTGCCAACAATTGTTGTATATCCCTTTGAATTGGCAAGTTTTGCTGAATCATGAATCAGTAAGTATTTATAAAAAGTTATATTTTGTTAATTATTTCCATGAAATGATTACAGCGTATATGGCTGGTTATTAATACAGTATTTCATTAGATTTAATATTTGTTTTCTTAGCCAACGTTAACGTGTCTCTTTTCATGTGTGTGTGGCACTTTGTACAAATGCTATCAAACTCAACTTTCCATATCAACTCCAACTCCTATACTCCTAGATATTGGTTGGTAGGAACTATATTTACCATCAATAATTCATGGGATATCATGTTATTATTTTATAATAATTTATTTTAAAATAAATTAAAATTTTGAATAAGTTTTACCTAAAATATTACTAGAATCCAACCACAATTCATAGATATTCAAGATTTTTTTTATAGAGAATTTTATGAAAATAAATGTCTTTTTCAATTTATTCCAAAAACTAATCATCATTTTCACCTATTTTCTAAATTAACTCACTTTCAAAAACAAAAACAAAAAACGAAAAGGTGTCAACAACAACTGCATGTGGTGTAGCCAATTCAGTTGACAAGTGCATACATTTCATAAGATTCGCCAATTGAATTAACGACAATGTCCAAATGGAGGCACCACTTCAATTGGCGACACCTTTAATAAAATGCATGCAGTCGCCAATTGGATTGGCTACATCACATGTAATCGTCAATTCAATCGGCGACACCTCTTCATTTCAATTTTTTGTTTAGAAGTGAATTACTTTGAAAAATTGGAAAAAATAATGGTTAGTATGGAAATAAAATTGAAAAAGATGGTTGTCCGACATAACACTTTTGGATAACCTCCCCGAAATGAATCAAGCAAGGTTGCAACTGTTTTGTGTTTAGGGGGCTTTTAGGAGAAGGATGGAGGGCCGCCATTATTGATGGCCTATAAGTTTCCATTCTTTTCTATGTTATTCATGCACTATGTGTTCTTCCTTTTAGGAATAGCCACCAACCCCCCTTTTATAGTGTAGATAGGGTTAATGGATATTTAAGATCCGTAATTGATTCCTCTTAATGACTCGTAACAGCTTATTAACCATTCATAACCGAATATTTATTGTGTAACAGAATCATCTATTGATTAGCCCTTTGCAACGGAAATGTGCAATTTATATGCGATCTCTCTTAATCCGAGGAATAACCTGGATCATACTCAGGTTATGTCGATGTACAAGTCGGTCTTATTCGGGCTATAATAAAATCTGGGATGTAAGTAAGCCCCCAAAGCACAAGAGCGGTAAGGGTGAGAGGCTTTCAAGGGTGGTCCGCTGTCGCGCACGAATCAAAATCGAGTATTTTAAAAACCGTAGTTAACAGTAACGACAACTCGAGTATCGTATCGTAAGGATGATTGTTTTGTTATAAAACAGAGTAAATAAGTGATTATCAAATAAGCTAAAACGAGTAATCCTACTGATTCGGGTTCCGACTTATCATCGGATATAATAACACCAATCCCTAAATGGCTTCGATCATATTCGATCATGAGATTAATCAGACAAGCGCTCAGTGGCGGAGCTAGAAAAATTATATAGCCTGGGCAAAAATTTAAAGATCGCAAATTTATATTATATATAATATATAAATAGTCGTCGATCAAAATAAAAGAAACAAACATAACCTTACAATAGAGAGTTAAATAAAATTACGAGGCAAATGTCCTTTCCGAGACTTCTTTGCGGTGAATGTTCGAATAATATCTATATCATCAAGTGACTTGAATATTTCCCGCTCGGTGTAACATATCATCAAATCATTGAACCACACATCGTTGATCTTATTTCGCAATTTAGACTTGATAATTTTCATTGCTGAAAAAGCTCTTTCAACGGATCCTGTCGACACTGGCAATATCAAAGCTAACTCTATAAGTTTATAAACCAATAGAAATGCCAAATGTTTCTCAGTTTGAACCATCTTCATAGCCAAACTTTTAACATCTTCACAAGTGGAAAATGAAGCATTTCTTCTCACTTGAAGAACATAAGTGTCAAGTTGATCCCTAATTGTTCCTCGGTCATCATCAGAAAAGTCAGCATGATAAATATCTGTGAGACGAGCAAGCTTATCAACATCAAACTTGGAGAAAGAATTCTTAGGGTCAAGGCATGAAAAGCAATCAAGTATAATGTTACTTCTTTCACTAAAGCGGTGATCCATCTCCGCACATATCTTGTCAATAGCAACATAAAAAATCTTTGCACGGTAATGATGAAGATTAGTTATAGTCCTCCCTTCTACTCTTGAACGACCCCGAACTGGTATTTCGTCATCCATATTTGGCACCGGAATACCTTTAGCAACACAAAATTCTTGGACATCAGCAAAAAAAATTATTCCAACCACTCTCTCTCATTGTGGCCAATCGAGCTTTGGCAACATCAACTAATTCCATGGCATTCACAATATTAAGATCTTTTCTTTGTAAGACATTTGAAAGCTCGTTTGTGATACCAAACAACTTTAACATTAACCTCAAAATAAAAGCAAATTTAAAGCTCTCCATTTTTTCTATCAAACTCACTGCTTGAGATGGTCCACGTCCATCTTCATGAACCATACTAAGCACCTTTAATACGGAGGACCACATTTGATCCAAACGAATCAATGTAGTATGATGTGAGCCCCATCTAGTATCCCCGGGTCTAGTGAGATTAGATGATTGGTGCAAGCCTCTTCCTCTAGATATCTGACCACTCTCAAGTTTATTTAAAATATCTTGGTGTTGTGCCTCTATCAAAGCATCCCTCCTCTTACAAGATGCACTTGTTGTATTCACAATCAAAGTGATGTACTCAAAGAAATCATGAATAGATGAGCAACTACTAGTAACCGACACAACAACCAATTGCAAACGGTGAGCATAACAATGGACATAGAAAGCATAAGGGTTTTCATCAATAATTTTTCTTTGTAAACCATTAAATTCACCTCTCATATTTGAAGCTCCATCATATCCTTGCCCTCGTATCCTTGAAATAGATAACTTGTACTTATCAAGAATACCACAAAGAGCATTCCTTAATGAGTCAGATGTAGTATCCGTGACATGATGTAGAGCAATAAATCGTTCCACAATATTCCCTTTGCCATTTAAAAACCTAAAAAAAATCAACAAGTTTACTTGGCGGCATGTAGAGAATAATAGGTAATGAAAATTAAAAATTGGAAAATACAACTACTAACCTCAACATCACCGCCATTTGCTCTTTCACGGATATATCACGTGACTCGTCAATAAGCACGGAGAATTGTCTATCACCAAGCTCTTCCATAATCACCTTGGTAACTTCATGTGCACAACACGTCGCAAGCTCCTTTTGAATGTCACCGCAAGTCATTGTGCAATTTTTCTCACCACGGTCAAAAGCATCCCTCACTTGTTCATTCTGAGATTTTACCCAATCTACCATCTCTCTAAAATTGCCCTTATTTAGAGAAGTATAGGATTCATCATGGCCACGAAAAGCCATCCCCTGTGCTATGATCTTGAACAATCTAAAGAACAAGTCAAACGAATCTTATACAATTCTTCTGATTCCTTGGTTGCATTAGCAAATTTACTTATCACACTTTGTCTTTGATTATTATAATCATCGTAATGCTTGATGTCGCACGCTCGCGAAAAATGAACAGAGTCGCCACCAATATATTTATCCCATAAGGGAAAGGAATATCAGGAAACCTAACAAAGGAAGGAACAGGGTCTTGCGACCAGAGAATCTAGGTACGGGAGTCGGTTACGCGAGGGGAAGGTATTAGCACCCCTCGCGCCCATCGTACTCGATGGTATCCACCTATGTTTGTTTCTATCTAAAGGGTGTGTACTATGTCTATGTCTATATGCGAATGAATGCAAAAGAAATACGGGGAAAAGAAGGAATATTTACAAGTGTGCTCGTTCAAGCCCCGCGACTTGATGCCTACGTATCCTTTTCAGGTATCAGAGCGCCGTAGTTCGGCTCCATAGTTTTGTTTGTTTTTGTGTTTTTTAGTTGGGCGGCGTTAACGTTCGCGCTCTTGCATAAGGGATCGACCTAGGATGCGTACGAGCGGAAATAACGGTGCCCTTAAGAGAAAGAGATGAGAGAGAGACTTTGAGCGTTTCGAGGAAATCCCTTAAGCAAGGGAAACTCGAGTTACTCTTTGGTTGGTGTTTTTTAGAAGTTGAGAACTTACGCCTGAATGGAACCCTTAAGCAAGGGAGATCCAAGCACTCGAACATTCCCTTAAGCAAGGGACGTTTCAAGCTTCCATTCTCTTTTCAAGAATTTTCACTTTGATTATTAGTGTTTTAAGTGTTTTCTTTGTATTTTTTATGGGGATTTTATTTGAATATTTTTAGATGTTTTATGTTGTAAAAGAAAAAGAATGAACAAGTAGGGGACTAGCCTAATCTCTAAGCCTAGTCGTTGTTATTGTTTATGTACAAATCTAGCCTAAAGTTATGGTTACTAAATTCTAAAAGGAGTATTAAAATGGTATTAACAAAATAGGCCAAAAGTATGGCCAAAACAAGTAACAAAATCGCACAACAATTATACAAAAAACAACATGAAAATGGTACAAAACATAGAGAAAATGGTTCAAGTATTAGTGCGAAATTCAACTAAAAAAAACTACTATTTTTTATGACCTTTTTTATGAAGGAATTCTAAGACTAAAATTAAACCTAAAAGTGGCCTAGAAATCTAACAAGCTTTATTGATTTTATGTTTCTAGAACCTAAAAAAAAATGGAAAAAAACTATAAAAAAATCTAATTGTTACTTGGAATTTATGAATCAAGGGGGGTGTAAATTGAATATGGTGGTGCAATCAGTACACTGGGCGCAGGGCCCAATCAGGAGGCCCAATCATATTTTTTGTTGTTCATTCTTCAGCATTACCAAAAACGGACATTATGGGCCACAGGGGGTATACACCAGCAATTCGTATGGCCCAGAAGAATTGATCCATGCATTCAGATTTTTAGATATTTTTATTAGTTTTAATTTTGATAAATAAATTAAATAATTAAAATAAAAACTAAAAATGAAGAAAGGGGATTAGGGTTCAGAACCTTGTGACGCTTGGAGTTCATACGAAGAAACTCTCTCCCTCTCCTCACTCGCGGCGGCCGGACTCTCACCACTCTCTTTTCCGGCGACGGCGCAAAGACGCCGCTCCATGATCTAGGACCTCGCTCCTCTCCGTCTCAATCTCTCATCCTCGCGTAACAGTGCGGTGGCCGGAGGAAGCAACCTTCTCCGACTACACTGACGTGAAATCAATGACGAAACCAACACCTCACCTTTGCAACCTTCTTCTATTCGTTTCTGATTCAAGGCCTTGATGATGTTGCGACGTTGTTGTTGTTTGACGCAGATGAAGATGACAAGGAAATGGAGATTTGATGATTATCGTTGATGAAGATGGAGATGGTTCAAGATTGATGATTT
This sequence comes from Vicia villosa, assembly GCF_029867415.1. Taxonomy (NCBI): domain Eukaryota; kingdom Viridiplantae; phylum Streptophyta; class Magnoliopsida; order Fabales; family Fabaceae; genus Vicia; species Vicia villosa. The sequence continues at coordinate 108,350,129 of NC_081181.1, read as the reverse complement.
GAGGAAGAGAGATTGGTGAACGAAGAGTGGTTCAGATGATGAATGACGTGGATTGAGGCTTTAGAGAGAGGTTGCAGGGGATATGAAGTCTGAGAATCGGTGATGCTATGAAGATGAAGAAGGGCGATAGAATTTTGCTGAAGATGCGCGTTGATGATTAAGAACAGATGTGGATGACGATGATGATTGAAGATGAATCGAAGGAGAAATTGAAGATTCTGTTATGGTGAGTTGAAGGTGATGAAGATTTCGGTGGTTGCTTTGCTGTATTGCTGCGTGAATTGTTGCTTGAAGATGAAGAGGAAGCCTCTGATATTTTCTGGTTTCTTCTTTTGTTGCAGAGAGGTGAAGTGTTATGAAGATGAAGGTTGTGAAAATGAGAGAATGGATCGAGAGAAGGTGATTGAAGCTGAGAGAATGGAAGTGGATTCTGGAGTGGGTGGAGGATGGTGACGGATTGAAGATTGAAGGTGGGAGAAGAATGAAGAGAGAGTTTGAGAGAATGGTGAAGTGAAGAGAGTGATTGAAGAATTGTGGGGGCGTGGAGAATGAATCCAGGTTCTGATTTATAGGAAGTGGAGGTTGTTGAATCAGGTTAGCGCTTCTTCTGATTTTTTCTGTTAAAACTCAGTCAGTTACAAAGTTAGTTTCTTCTTGTTATTGATACAGTTAGAGTTAGTTAGGGTTCTAACTGATTCTGTTAGAATGTTAGGGATGGTTAAAAAGCTGTTGGAAATGTTAGTTGGTGGTTAGAAGTTGGTTAAGGAGTTAGTTGGTTCTGTTAGTTGGTTACTGATACTTGAAGTTAGTTAAAAACTGCTAGGTTGGTTTGGTAGTTGTAGTATATGGTTTGAATGTGATGTGAGGGTTCGGTTGTAGGGTACTGATGAAGATTTGTTGGTGATGAAGAAGGTTCGAGAGATTCTTTTGTTGAAGTTTTCTGTGATGAATTCAGTTACATGTTGGGTAGTTTCTGTTAGCAATTGGTTATGAAATCTGTTAGCTTTTGTTAGGGACTGAATTCTGTTGGAGTTAGTTATTTGAAAACATAGGTTAGTCTGAACTGATTAAGAGTGGTAACTGTTTTTTGGTATTTACATATGATGGCTTTTCTGTTATGAGCTGTTGGTGTGAATGTGGTCTGATTTCTTTTCTTGAATTCTGAATTCACATTTTCTTGTAGAAATAGGTTTCTTGCACTTCATTTGATCCTTGCTTGCTTTGAACCTGTGTTATGAACTGTTTATCAATGCTGTAGGTCTGATAATGATTGTTAATGTGTATGCAATATTTTTGTGGCTGATGTGCATTGAACTGTTAAGACTGAATCAGATTAGTATGCCATGAAGCTCTGAAATTCTGTTTTGAGTTTTCTTGATGCAGTAGCCTTGAATACGCATAGTACGTGTATGTATACATTGTTGAATGGAGTGATGATGTTTGATTCATGATGTGCAGGTTCAGAATTGTTTGTGGACTTAGGATGATGATGCTGGACCTGTTTTGACTGGCATGTGTACAGGCTACTTGCAAGTGTGGACATGGAGCTTTTTTTTGGAAATATTATGAACTAAAGCTTGAAGACTTACATAGGAACATGAAGGTTTTAGGGATAAACTCAAGATGAATTTAAAATATGTACTCTGCACAGGATTTGTAATGTTCAAGATTTGTAATGACAATGCTTTTTTCTTTCTTAGAATATGTAGGATTTTGGGCTTTTAGGAGTTGATTCAAGGTGTAATGAACACTGTGATGGATTGTAATGTATGGTTTTTGGTAATGAAATTTGTATGGAATTGTAATATGAATGTGATAGTGATGAATGGAATGGTATGAAGCTGCTTGAATTTCGATGAGTTGGTAGGCTTTGCCTAACTTTGACCTTGTGTGCCTTATTACTTAGGTCTCAAGAAATCCAAATGTATTATTTTCCCAACCTTGTAAGCTCACAAAATGAATTCATCCAATCCTTGAACATTTTCCACCTTCTATGAGAACCAGTGAATTTTATTGAACTTTAAGCCATGATCCTTGACACACTAATTGTTTGAACTTTCTCATAATAACTTGCACTTGAAATAGTCAAAGGTAGGAAGAATGAAGCATGAAACGACAACCTTGTCCATGTACCCTTTAAATCAAACCTCATACGCGTTTCGAACTTTCATAACAAATCAAACAATAATTTATCTTAAGTGCCATGCTTGATCCTTAGTATTTTTTTCAACTTAATTTCACAAATCATGAAGAAACTGCTTGAATCTCCCTTGAGTAAAAATGAGAGCCTGAAAGTAATAGTAAAATCCTAGTTCTTCGACACCCTTGATCCAAATGCTAGATTATTGATTAATGAATGCATGAGTTATGTTAATGACCTAATGGGAGGTATGTACATGAGACTATGAAATGCATAAGCTTAAGCCAGTTAGAAATTAAAGGGTAGGACAAATTTGGGGTATGACAGCTGCCCCTATTTAATCGTCTTAAACCTGAAGGTGAGATTGGTGTTAGCCTTTCGAACATTCGAGGTAGAAGAAGATTAAATATCAAAACCTGAAATTTGTCCTGAAAGGATGGTGTAGGTGTTATTTTTATTTTTTTATATTTTGATATCTGCTGGGGAAAGAGAATTTTTTTTTTGGTTTTCTAGTGGAATGATTTACAGTGAGTCATTGGATGAATGGTGAGAGCTTGTAACGTAGCCCAAGGTGCCAATACAAGGTTCTTAAAGGAAATGTTTACTACATGGAAGTGGTCGGAGCAGAAGTATGTCTGGTGGGAAGGTAAGATAGACAAGTGTTTTAAAGGAGATACAGACGAGTATCGATAGAATGACACATACGAGCATCCAAAGGGAGATACAGACGAGTATCGAGAGAATGACACATACGAGCATCAAAGAGAAGATACAGACGAGTACCAAAGGAACGACACATACGAGCATCAAAAGAAAATACAGACGAGTACCAAAGGAATGACACATACGAGCATCAAAAGAAGATACAGACGAGTATCGAAAGAATGACACAGACGAGCATCAAAAGGAGATACAGACGAGTATCGAAAGAATGACACTTACGAGCATCGGAAGATGATACAGACGAGTACCAAAAGAATGACACATACGAGCATCAAAAGGAGATACAGACGAGTATCGAAAGAATGACACATACGAGCATCAAAAGGAGAGATACAGACGAGTATCGAAAGAATGACACAGACGAGCATCAAAAGAAGATACAGACGAGTATCGAAAGAATGACACATACGAGCATCAAAAGGAGATACAGACGAGTATCGAAAGAATGGCACAGACGAGCATCAAAAGAAGATACAGACGAGTATCGAAAGAATGACACATACGAGCATCGGAAGAAGATACAGACGAGTACCAAAGGAATGACACATACGAGCATCAAAAGGAGATACAGACGAGTATCGCAGGAATGACACATACGAGCATCAAAAGAAGATACAAACGAGTACCGAAAGAATGACACATACGAGCATCAAAAGGAGATACAGACGAGTATCGAAAGAATGACACATACGAGCATCAAAAGGAGATACAGACGAGTATCGAAAGAATGACACATACGAGCATCAAAAGGAGATACAAACGAGTATCGAAAGAATGACACATACGAGCATCAAAAGGAGAGATACAGACGAGTATCGAAAGAATGACACATACGAGCATCAAAAGGAGATACAGACGAGTATCGAAAGAATGACACAGACGAGTGTTAAAAGGAGATACATACGAGTACCAAAAGAATGACACATACGAGTGTGTGAGAAGCTTGGTAGATGGACTTACTGGGGATTGGGATTTAGTCTTGAAATGATTTGCCAGGACGGAAGGCAAAGGATACGCAACATGGGGGTTGGATCTGAAAAATTTTCCCGTACGAGGGAAGGAATCACGGAGACTAGGGACGACTAGGCTCGGCAATAAGATGACAGTAACCACGGGGGATTACGGGGATATTGATGCTTACGAAGCATAAGAATTACATTAATCCCTCAGGCCAACGGCGGGGTGTAACTCTTCAAGAGTGGCAATCGTTCGAATCGCCACACACCAAGTATGGTTTATTCAAACGATTGAAAAATGAGATGGGTTGAATGCCCACCCTCATTCGCACTCTAATATGCGCGCGGCACACGGGAAATAACCTCGGAGACAACGATTCTGACGAAGAAAGACATTGCATCCGATCCGTATTGGGGAGATTTCTTTTTGGGGATTGAGAAAACCGAGTATCGGCACCGTGGACGGAGGAGATTTGTAATGGAGTAGCAGACATCAATCGGAGTTTGTAAGGACAACTTTTTATGTGGGGAAGTGTCATTGTCTTGATTGAGGGATGATTTATATTATCTGGCTTATGCTTTGTATGCATGTTTGAATCTTTCTATGGCGTAATGATCCGCTTTGGCGGATATGCTACGCTTTTGAGGATGCAATGTTATATGCAGTGAACACTATATGCAGGATGCCAAATAAAGGCATTAGTGAGGTAGACACCAAGGAGAATCCCCTTAGTGTTGAGGACCATGTAGAGGTGCCAAAAGATATTGGACTTTGGTTTGCAAGATGCACCTTCTTTGACTTGAAGAATAGCTTCTGACTTCTCACCATGCGCCATTGCTTGGAGGATTTTCAACTTGAGGAGATTCCCTCAATTCACCATGTCGGGGATGAGAAATTCAGGTAAAGAGCCTTGATTAGGGAAGCAGAACAGCTCCTAGGAAAAATAAACTCCTATGCTTGAGGAATGGAACGAACTCTTAGGAGAAATAAACTCCTATGCTTGGGGAGAGACCAAATTCCTAGGAGAAATAAACTCCTATGGTCATGGAGCGACAAAAAACTCAGAATTGTGCCCCAAGCTTCGTGACTTATGGAGGAATTTGCCCTAAAGGATCCTTGGAGAGATTTACCAAATCTCGACGTAACTGCCCCAGATTGGTTGAACTTGAGAGAGATTCCTCGACGTGATTGCCCCAGATTGATCGAAGCTTGAAGAGATTTATCGACATGATTGCCCTAGATATGCTGAATTTGAGAGGTCCAACCTCGATTCAATTGCCCCTGATTAGGTACATCTTACTTAGAATCCTCAAGCTTTCTTTGTTTTGAAGTCAAACAAACGTGGAAACAACTTTACCACGCTCAACGGAGTCTTCAAACTCTTCCCCTCAAGGTAATCGAAGAAGGCATTAACTGTTCATGCCCAATGGAGTTTTTAGAGGATCTTCCCCTTGATGGTCAACATTTGAAATGATTGGCTTTTACTCCTCGGAGTTCTCAAGTCTCTTGTATTTTGACATGATCAAGTTGCTCACTGATTCTCATCCTTGAAAATTTCCTTGATGTTAAGCACATATTTTGCATGCAAAAAAAAATGTTAATTCTAAGAATGATGATTCTAATGCAAAGCCTATGTTAGTCTTGAAGTTTAAAGAAACTTTTTATGAAATGAGGTTGCGACCTTTTGTGACTGAATCACTAGTTGACACAACCTCGATTTTTGCATATGAAAGATAAAGTAGGCATACGATGCCAACATGGATATGTGTCACGCTTCATTGGGAGTCAGTTAAACGCTATCTCATTGGAGTGCGCTTTCGAAATAAACCCTACTTCAATTAGGACTTTTAAGGGTTGTAATTTGGCCGGGTTCACGGTTTTTTAGAAAACAAAGGATTTTTAGGCTCAAAATTATTTGTACCCACCCCCTTCGTGATGTTCTCCAGTCCTATGTTCAGTTAACTCGACACGAGTGTTCATCCCTCACAAGGAATTTGAAATGGTTGAGGAATCAATGAGGTTCTTTGGACATGACGGTCGCTCACCTTTTATTCTTCTGATTCATGATCACACGACTTTGTTCTTGCTTGGCAATTTCATCATCTTTTTTCTTTTGCCATTTTCTTTTCATCTTTTATTTTCATTATTTTTCGCCATCTTTTTTGATATATTTTTTTTTAACAAGTCGTGTGACCTTGCATTATCTTTGATTCGTTGGAGGTGATTGCGACCGCCTCACTCCTTTGATTTGATGAAGGATTACCATTGTGGCATCGTCATCTCTTGATCTCTTGATGAAATAAGGATAATCATTACGGTCTTGACTTTCCTCAACCTTTTGGAGGATAACCATTGTTGTATCCTTAGATGCATGCCCTTCTGGTGAGTTTTGAACACTCGATCAAGTCAAATGAACACTACCCTGCCCCAAGGTCAAAATAAGGGTTTTAATGATTTAGAAAAGAACTCCTACTTCAAGGCTCAAAGGGGCTGACGAGGGTCTATCTCCCTTATATCTCCGGTGTTTGGAGATTTGAAATAATGCCTGTACATCCTCAGCTGGGTTTTATTTAAAAACACACGATTAGAGATTTTGCATTTTTATTTTTCATCATTCTCCCTCAGATTTTTGCCTGAGCAAGGGATTGGTAAAGTTGGTATCGTAATGCCAAAAACATTTTATGAGTGATAACGAATGGATTACTTCAAGACAAACATAAACAATGCATTATGATTTTTATTCAGAAATTAACAAGTTTTTACATGCAATCAGTGCTTAAACAAACAATGAAATGTTACGAATGAGAATGCAATGAAGAACTTAATGGCTGCCATTGTTGAGGAGACTTGACTCCGTCTGGACTTATTGATCTTGAATACTTTTTGCAGTTCTTTCCAAACACTTCAGATTACTCCAAAAGAGAACTCCAACGAAGTCACCCATGAGTCGTAAACTTTTGCTTTGCTTTAGGGATTCGAGCAATGCGAGTGATGCAATGCTCAAGATAAGAGTACGTCTTGCTTATCCCTCGTGCGGGAGCCCCAAGCATAGATGTTGGAGAAAGTATTTGCCATCAAACATGGAAGAACCTTGCAAGTTCATCAAATTGAGGAGATCTATTTGTGGTGAAGAAGACCCAATACACGAATCTTAACCAATTGAAATTCCGACAGACAAGGAAACGAATGAGCACAAGGCAATAGAATCACATCAATTTGTTTCTCATGTTCTTCTTGTCTCTGTTAACTAGCAAGGCCACTGAGAAGGAGATCCTGAGAAAAGGCAACTGATATATGAAGTAGAACCTTGAGAATGAGAAGCATTGCGAAGAACACTCTTGATTATCACACGGAAGAAGATTCTGACGAAATCACCTAGGAATTTGTAGTGCTTTAAGGGATTCGAGCAATGTGAATGATGCAATGCTCAAGATAAGAGTACGTCTTGCTTATCCCTCGATCGGGAGCCCCAAGCAACTTCCACACACGTACAAGAGATGATTACCAATTTAGCTTCAATATCCAAACCATTCGGAGTGAGAGTAGAAGATCTTTGCATTTCTTGATATCAGGCATTAGGCACAAACCAACAACATCTGAATTAGTGGAGTCACGACTTTTTATGGCTTTCAATCTTTTCTCCAAGAGGTGGAACCTTTTGTCAATTTCAATAATTGGAAACTTGCAGACTTCAATGATGTGAATTCTCTTTACCAAGAATAGGAATCTCAACATTACTTCAAACATTCTGATACATAAGACCTTCTCTTGAGGTGAGATTAACATTTGCGTTTGGCCTCTGAGGAACTTGTCTTAACTCTTTGTGTCTAAGAGAAAAACTTGAAGAGACTCCATACATTGATTCATGTTAATCCCCATTTCTGGTCTCATTTCAGTCAAAAACCTCACGGAGTTGTTCCATAGTTTATCTCGGAGCTCGTGGCAGTGAGAAGTCAAATTTGTTGTTGATCTTGAAATCTGGATAGAAGGGTCCCATAAGTCTCTGAGAGAACCATGGAATGCATGATGGTATGAATGCAATGTTTCATTTCCAAGGGATCCTAAAGTCCTTTCACACACTTTTGTTTTGTTTTTTTTTTGAAATCAAAGCATTTTTTGTATAGAATATCTTTTCTTTTCTTTTTTCTGCTTTTCTATTTCCTTTTTTTCTTTTTTTTTTGGAAATAGACTTTAGAATTCCTCACAAATGAAGTGGATAAAGCAATGATGTTATGCAATGCAAAAGCATGGGATCAAGGTCCAAATAATCTTAGAAACCACTGTACAATCCTCTGAATAACTGATATGAAACCTCTGTACAGGCCAAATGTCACGGGATCAAAGGTTTGATGCCTTTTTGAATACCAGAATATCAAGCACCATGAGAACAGACCAAATAAAGGTCCGACCTCAAATATGAAGAAGCAATGGTATGTAGGAGTCAAGGTTTCCTGTCCCACCCCAATCTCACGGGTATGAAGTCTAGACACGGACAAGTGGTCCCTAATGGTCACTAGGGTCTACAGTTCCCATGGGGTACAAAGTGTTTGAGGCAACAAGCGTGCCAGACACAGTGTTCCATGAAAGAACCTCGCCCAGTTGTGGTACCCCATGTCAAACTCGATCATAGCAAGCGCTACGGGAGTCAACATGAGCATCCACGCTAATCCTATGTGTCACTGGCCTGGGTAGTGGGCCTTTTACCTCACATAAACCCCCCACCTGCAAAACAAAGCAGAAAAATATGTGGCCCCCACGGGGACCCATAATATAGTCCAGATGCATGATGTGCAAGCAGAAATAAGCATGATATGCAAGCATAAAATAAAACATGCAAACATATATACAAGATATTGACATAAAAGACAAATAAACACCCAGTAAAATAAAACAAACAAAGGCTAGGATCGACTTGCTTAGGTATCCCCAGCAGAGTCGCCAGCTGTCGCACGCTCGCGAAAAATTAACAGAGTCGCCACCAATATATTTATCCCATAAGGGAAAGGAATATCAGGAAACCTAACAAAGGAAGGAACAGGGTCTTGCGACCAGAGAATCTAGGTACGGGAGTCGGTTACGCGAGGGGAAGGTATTAGCACCCCTCGCGCCCATCGTACTCGATGGTATCCACCTATGTTTGTTTCTATCTAGAGGGTGTGTACTATGTCTATGTCTATATGCGAATGAATGCAAAAGAAATACGGGGAAAAGAAGGAATATTTACAAGTGTGCTCGTTCAAGCCCCGCGACTTGATGCCTACGTATCCTTTTCAGGAATCAGAGCGCCGTAGTTCGGCTCCATAGTTTTGTTTGTTTTTGTGTTTTTTAGTTGGGCGGCGTTAACGTTCGCGCTCTTGCATAAGGGATCGACCTAGGATGCGTACGAGCGGAAATAACGGTGCCCTTAAGAGAAAGAGATGAGAGAGAGACTTTGAGCGTTTCGAGGAAATCCCTTAAGCAAGGGAAACTCGAGTTACTCTTTGGTTGGTGTTTTTTAGAAGTTGAGAACTTACGCCTGAATCGGACCCTTAAGCAAGGGAGATCCAAGCACTCGAACATTCCCTTAAGCAAGGGACGTTTCAAGCTTCCATTCTCTTTTTCAAGAATTTTCACTTTGATTATTAGTGTTTTAAGTGTTTTCTTTGTATTTTTTATGGGGATTTTATTTGAATATTTTTAGATGTTTTATGTTGTAAAAGAAAAAGAATGAACAAGTAGGGGACTAGCCTAATCTCTAAGCCTAGTCGTTGTTATTGTTTATGTACAAATCTAGCCTAAAGTTATGGTTACTAAATTCTAAAAGGAGTATTAAAATGGTATTAACAAAATAGGCCAAAAGTATGGCCAAAACAAGTAACAAAATCGCACAACAATTATACAAAAAACAACATGAAAATGGTACAAAACATAGAGAAAATGGTTCAAGTATTAGTGCGAAATTCAACTAAAAAAACTACTATTTTTTATGACCTTTTTTATGAAGGAATTCTAAGACTAAAATTAAACCTAAAAGTGGCCTAGAAATCTAACAAGCTTTATTGATTTTATGTTTCTAGAACCTAAAAAAAAAATGGAAAAAAACTATAAAAAAATCTAATTGTTACTTGGAATTTATGAATCAAGGGGGGTGTAAATTGAATATGGTGGTGCAATCAGTACACTGGGCGCAGGGCCCAATCAGGAGGCCCAATCATATTTTTTGTTGTTCATTCTTCAGCATTACCAAAAACGGACATTATGGGCCACAGGGGGTATACACCAGCAATTCGTATGGCCCAGAAGAATTGATCCATGCATTCAGATTTTTAGATATTTTTATTAGTTTTAATTTTGATAAATAAATTAAATAATTAAAATAAAAACTAAATTTGAAGAAAGGGGATTAGGGTTCAGAACCTTGTGACGCTTGGAGTTCATACGAAGAAACTCTCTCCCTCTCCTCACTCGCGGCGGCCGGACTCTCACCACTCTCTTTTCCGGCGACGGCGCAAAGACGCCGCTCCATGATCTAGGACCTCACTCCTCTCCGTCTCAATCTCTCATCCTCGCGTAACAGTGCGGTGGCCGGAGGAAGCAACCTTCTCCGACTACACTGACGTGAAATCAATGACGAAACCAACACCTCACCTTTGCAACCTTCTTCTATTCGTTTCTGATTCAAGGCCTTGATGATGTTGCGACGTTGTTGTTGTTTGACGCAGATGAAGATGACAAGGAAATGGAGATTTGATGATTATCGTTGATGAAGATGGAGATGGTTCAAGATTGATGATTTGAGGAAGAGAGATTGGTGAACGAAGAGTGGTTCAGATGATGAATGACGTGGATTGAGGCTTTAGAGAGAGGTTGCAGGGGATATGAAGTCTGAGAATCGGTGATGCTATGAAGATGAAGAAGGGCGATAGAATTTTGCTGAAGATGCGCGTTGATGATTAAGAACAGATGTGGATGACGATGATGATTGAAGATGAATCGAAGGAGAAATTGAAGATTCTGTTATGGTGAGTTGAAGGTGATGAAGATTTCGGTGGTTGCTTTGCTGTATTGCTGCGTGAATTGTTGCTTGAAGATGAAGAGGAAGCCTCTGATATTTTCTGGTTTCTTCTTTTGTTGCAGAGAGGTGAAGTGTTATGAAGATGAAGGTTGTGAAAATGAGAGAATGGATCGAGAGAAGGTGATTGAAGCTGAGAGAATGGAAGTGGATTCTGGAGTGGGTGGAGGATGGTGACGGATTGAAGATTGAAGGTGGGAGAAGAATGAAGAGAGAGTTTGAGAGAATGGTGAAGTGAAGAGAGTGATTGAAGAATTGTGGGGGCGTGGAGAATGAATCCAGGTTCTGATTTATAGGAAGTGGAGGTTGTTGAATCAGGTTAGCGCTTCTTCTGATTTTTTCTGTTAAAACTCAGTCAGTTACAAAGTTAGTTTCTTCTTGTTATTGATACAGTTAGAGTTAGTTAGGGTTCTAACTGATTCTGTTAGAATGTTAGGGATGGTTAAAAAGCTGTTGGAAATGTTAGTTGGTGGTTAGAAGTTGGTTAAGGAGTTAGTTGGTTCTGTTAGTTGGTTACTGATACTTGAAGTTAGTTAAAAACTGCTAGGTTGGTTTGGTAGTTGTAGTATATGGTTTGAATGTGATGTGAGGGTTCGGTTGTAGGGTACTGATGAAGATTTGTTGGTGATGAAGAAGGTTCGAGAGATTCTTTTGTTGAAGTTTTCTGTGATGAATTCAGTTACATGTTGGGTAGTTTCTGTTAGCAATTGGTTATGAAATCTGTTAGCTTTTGTTAGGGACTGAATTCTGTTGGAGTTAGTTATTTGAAAACATAGGTTAGTCTGAACTGATTAAGAGTGGTAACTGTTTTTTGGTATTTACATATGATGGCTTTTCTGTTATGAGCTGTTGGTGTGAATGTGGTCTGATTTCTTTTCTTGAATTCTGAATTCACATTTTCTTGTAGAAATAGGTTTCTTGCACTTCATTTGATCCTTGCTTGCTTTGAACCTGTGTTATGAACTGTTTATCAATGTTGTAGGTCTGATAATGATTGTTAATGTGTATGCAATATTTTTGTGGCTGATGTGCATTGGACTGTTATGACTGAATCAGATTAGTATGCCATGAAGCTCTGAAATTCTGTTTTGAGTTTTCTCGATGCAGTAGCCTTGAACACGCATAGTACGTGTATGTATACATTGTTGAATGGAGTGATGATGTTTGATTCATGATGTGCAGGTTCAGAATTGTTTGTGGACTTAGGATGATGATGCTGGACCGGTTTTGACTGGCATGTGTACAGGCTACTTGCAAGTGTGGACATGGAGCTTTTTTTTGGAAATATTATGAACTAAAGCTTGAAGACTTACATAGGAACATTAAGGTTTTAGGGATAAACTCAAGATGAATTTAAAATATGTACTCTGCACAGGATTTGTAATGTTCAAGATTTGTAATGACAATGCTTTTTTCTTTCTTAGAATATGTAGGATTTTGGGCTTTTAGGAGTTGATTCAAGGTGTAATGAACACTGTGATGGATTGTAATGTATGGTTTTTGGTAATGAAATTTGTATGGAATTGTAATATGAATGTGATAGTGATGAATGGAATGGTATGAAGCTGCTTGAATTTCGATGAGTTGGTAGGCTTTGCCTAACTTTGACCTTGTGTGCCTTATTACTTAGGTCTCAAGAAATCCAAATGTATTATTTTCCCAACCTTGTAAGCTCACAAAATGAATTCATCCAATCCTTGAACATTTTCCACCTTCTATGAGAACCAGTGAATTTTATTGAACTTTAAGCCATGATCCTTGAAACACTAATTGTTTGAACTTTCTCATAATAACTTGCACTTGAAATAGTCAAAGGTAGGAAGAATGAAGCATGAAACGACAACCTTGTCCATGTACCCTTTAAATCAAACCTCATACGCGTTTCGAACTTTCATAACAAATCAAACAATAATTTATCTTAAGTGCCATGCTTGATCCTTAGTATTTTTTTCAACTTAATTTCACAAATCATGAAGAAACTGCTTGAATCTCCCTTGAGTAAAAATGAGAGCCTGAAAGTAATAGTAAAATCCTAGTTCTTCGACACCCTTGATCCAAATGCTAGATTATTGATTAATGAATGCATGAGTTATGTTGATGACCTAATGGGAGGTATGTACATGAGACTATGAAATGCATAAGCTTAAGCCAGTTAGAAATTAAAGGGTAGGACAAATTTGGGGTATGACAGCTGCCCCTATTGATTTGTACATTGAAAGGTATGTACATTGATTTGTTTCCTACAACCTGGATCACGCACAATCTCATTTGTATTAAACTCATTAACCACATTACTAGGCGGTGGTTCTAATTCAGCTTCCGGTTGCATAATAATCACATTTTCAATATTTTCTCTATCAATCAAAAACCTCCTCATCCCTGAATAAAAGACAAAGTAGTTATAAAATTGTAGTTTTAAAATTTAAAAGAATAAAAATTTAAAAGAATAATGCCACATGCTTTGTACAAAATTGTTATGAATCTTAATGTGGGATGTGCCTTTAGCTTTAGAAAATATATATACTATGTACTGTGTACTGACAGTACAGTGTACTCAATGTTTTCAACAGTTGCGAAATTTAGAATTTTCTTATGTATATAGGCTGAAGTAAAATTAGTGATGTCACATGTTTTAACTCATTTGAATTGTCCAGTGTCTATAATGAATACACTAAGTAGACATTAACACCATATAATGCCACTACATCAACACTTGTCTCTCAAACAAAACACACTATTGAACTAACAGTAAAATCAAAGTTTATCCATACTTTTTGTAGTTTAATAATAATAATAATATTAATTCTTTAAGCTATTTTTGTGTACTACTACATTTTTGTTCTGCTATTTAGTTTTGTTCTGCTATATTGTATAATTTGTATGACTCTTTCTTTCAACCCCAAATTCTCAACCAGTACAAAAAAAATCTGATTTTGATTACATGATTCATCAAATAACCTAAACAAAAGAGACATAATGATTACCTAATATTCAATAATCATGAAACATACCTGCAAATTGGATTATGGAAGAGATCAAGAGAAGATGGCGGCGAGTCGGCGACGGAGAGAAGGAAGAGACAGAGGAGGGAGGTGACAGCAACAACGATGGAGGGAGGTTAGAAGAGATGTCACGGCATGGAATCGGAGTCACTACGTTTGCGTTTAAGTTTGTCTTTCTGTCTTCTATTCTTTCATTTTGTTTCACTTTTTTTATTTTTTTCTTTTTAATTTAATTTCTTTTTTTTAATAACATGTATATATTACTATAAAAAAAAATTTTGGCCGGGAGCCCAGGCACATGCCCTCCCTAGCCGTATGGTATATTCGCCTCTGCAAGCGCTTATCAAAATCATACGAGTTATGTTCCTGTTTACCGAATTAAGCAAACGGTTAAGAATATGACGAGTCAACGAGTTAAGCAAACGATAACACGCAATTAAATTTAGGAACATGCACACAATCGAATTTAATCAATTCTATCCTATGAGCAACTATCGAATTAAGCAAACAATTGTAATCAAATTAAGCAAATGATTTCATAGAAAAGAATTGAACAGAAATCAAATTTAAATTAATATTAGAATAACCTTAAAGCAATAGAACCCATAGGCAGCAGGATTTGCCTTCGAGGATTAGTTCTTCATTCTAGTCACAAAAGAAAAAGTAAAATTCGTAAAAAAAAAGTGCAAAGTATTGTAGCGGCTGCCAACCCTTATAAAACAAAATAAGGTTTTCTTCACTACTAACTCAAATCGGGTCGAAAACATAACCCAAGACCATGAAATAATGACCCAAAAACAAATTATTCTAATGATTGAAACTTCAACGAAATTCTCAGAACTATGCACTCCGAATTTTCCTTTTACTCTAACATGAAAGTCATAGCTCTTTTTCTTAGCTTTCCGGCGAATACTAGAACGCGTCAATCTGATTCTCGTAGCTCCAGTTATGAATTTTCTAATTAAAAGTTGTCAATGCTGAAAAATAACATATGAAAATCAAATAAATGCAAAAATGAACTAAGTTATAAAAACATCATAAAATATAAAAATAAACAAAACAAACCATGGAAATGCCTAAGTAAAATCATAGAGGAATGTGCATTAAAATGCACTGCTCAAATTCCCACACACTTGAACTTTTCTCCGAGCAAAATAAAATTAAAACTCAAGAAAACACAACAGCATCAAATACTTATTCCAGGCTACAAACTCTTCTTCGGTTAAATAGCATCGATAGGTACTAATTTTGCACACAAAGGATATCGTAAGAATACTACTCCGCAATTGTGCAGTCATAAGCCTCCTTCCTATACAAATTAATCTGAATCATGTTATTATGCCTAAGCCTAAATTACTCATCCTCCTTGTTGTTCTCTTCATTATGGCGCAATCAAATTAAGCCTGTTATCTCCACACACTCATAGTAAGGCGGCCGGTTAGTGACTATGATCCTTTTTGCATGGGGTTCTTGTAACTAAGTGGCATAACCCCTTGCTTACCCAATTTTAGTTGCGGAGGATCTGACTGTAATCCTCCCTACCAAGGTTAGCACCAGAAACCTCTGAACCAACTAACAACGTGTCTTATACTCATGTTTTTGTAGGTTCCACAACCATTTGGTTAAGTGACCAGGTGAGGGTCACTTAACTTAGAAGGTGTATTCCCTTTTCTTTTCTTTTTTTTCAAATAAAACTTGGATCACTCACTTATTTTCATCGGCTTCCTTACGTAGAGCGCGTGTGAGATGGTGCCGATTGCAAAGATAAACTACTCAAGAGATATTAGAGAATGAGAATTCAAGGCTATGTCATAACAAGTATTCAAAATGATTTCCAAACTCAGGAGACTTATGGTGTTAAGACGATACCGATCTTGTGAATTTTTCCCAAGTCTCCACCAACTAACCTCAAATTAATCTACAGCCTAAAACTTTCAAAACTATGCATTCTTTCTTTATTTAAAAGAACCGGAAACAAAACAAAACAACAAACAAACACAAAAAAAATAAATGATTCTCTCCCCCACACTTAAAGCATGCATTGTCCTCAATGAACAGACATAACTATTAAATAAGAGTGAGAGAAAGGAAAGAACACACTCGAATAGTCAAGGAGGATAAGTGATCACATAATCAGCATTTCCCAAAGAGAGATCTTCTACATCCTCTTCTTTCAAATTGGGGATCTCATGGAGTAGCTTTGGGTAATGTCCATTGAACTTGAAATTTTTATTAGTGTCTTCGCCTTTTATTCCAGGATCAAAGAAGAATTTTCGATAAGTAAAAGTGTCGAATGGGCACGTGATCTTCTTTTCCATAACATCAGAGATCAAAATATTGAGGGGTTGTCTCACTACTTTTGTTTCATCTTTCCCTTCAATTGAGACCCTATGCAAAACCATAGATGGGCTAATATCGGGAATTTCGATCAAAGTCCACCCAATCGCCTTCTTATGCTTCTTTAAAACCTGTAAAAGCTTATTTTCTTGATCAAAATCAAGGTTATAAGAAATTATAACTGGTAGCTTTTCATTCATCTCTAAATAAGCATATTTAACATTTTTCAGGAATTGGTTTCAGCTCTTGGGAAGGTGGTTGTTCGATGGATGGTTTGTTCCGGAAAACCGGCGTGTCGAGAGCTTCATCTACATGAACAACTTCATTTGCAACCTCATCTACAGTAAGAATATCAACTTGCAAGGCAACCTCAATTTCAGCACAAACAGAGCAAATTTTAGAATCAGTACAAACATCACAAGAGTAAACATCATCAAAACCAAACAATGATGGAAAATCAGCTGTAAACAAATCAGTACAAGTATCATCAAAAATTTCAGAAAGCAACTCTATTTGAAAAACAGATTGCTCTTCCAAGGGTTGTTGGTTTGATCCTTGAGCTTGTCGCATGACATTCATCAAAGTGGCAAGCTGTCCAATTTGTGTTTGCAAAGTCTGAAGAGTAGAATCTATTTATTGTTGAAACTGGAGATTATTTGCAGCCATTTGTTTGACAATATCCTCTAGTGAAGGTTTGGAGGGTGTAGAGCACACAACCTGGAATTCATTCAGATGCTCATGCGGATCCTCACCTGTAAAACCATTAAACCTAGGCAACAAATGTATTAAACCATATTTCAATTCAAAAGGTGCATCAGCTGCAGGATACTCAATACATAAACCATTATAGTTCACATCAGGAACAGCCAACTACCTCAAAGTTCTTTGTTCAAGCATGTTATCAACACCCACAAAAATACCAACTATGTTTCAAAAGACAAAAACAAATAGAAAGAAGGAAAATGATCAAAATAAATTCATATAAATATAAAAACACAAAATTTAATTTAATTAAGACAAATAAGAATTTTGAGAATTTTCTGAAACTATGAAAACAATAAAAAATTCATAAAAAATAGAAAAGCAACGAATTTGTAATTTTGACGGTCAAGTTTCTTTTAGAATTCTATTCTAAAGAAGTACTGTTCGTCGATTTTTTTCTGACTTTGTGGAAAAAATTCGGAACGATTCAAAACAGTAGCTTTCAAACTTACCTGATAGGTTGGAAAACTTATCACTGTACTGCAACCGGTATTGCAACCCTGAAAATCAACAAACACAACACACAAAAAGACAAGAAAAATCCTAGCAAGAACACTATACCTATGTAGGGATGCTCATGGACGGTTTTTGTCCATAACCAATCCATATCCATATATTATCCATTTGGTATAACCGGATTTTAAAACCAATTTTCATAACCGGATTTATTTTTTCAAAACCGGTTATAAACCGGATATCCATGACCAAATTTTATAATCGGTTTTAAATTTAAAAATTTAATTTTAAATTAAGTTATTAAAATATTAATTTTTTTGGAAAATCGACTTTTTATATTTTTCAAAGACACGATTTTTCAAAAAAACTCGAATTTTTTCGTTTTTTCAAAATACTCGATTTTTCGTTTTTACGGAACAAAAACTTGATTTTTTCGTGTTTCCGAAAAGAACTCAATTTTTTTGTGTTTCCGAAAAAAACTAGATTTTTTTGATTTTTCAAAAAAAACTCGATTATTTCGTTTTTTTCAAAAAAAACTTGATTTTTCATTTTTTTAAAAAAAAACTCGTTCTTTCAAATTTCTGAAAAACTCAATTATTCGTGTTTCCGAAAACTCAATTTTTCATTTTTTTTTCAAAAAAAACTCGATTTATCATTTATTTTAGAAAAACTCAATTTTTTCGTATTTCGAAAAAACTGAATTTATTCGTATTTCCAACCAACTCGATTTTTTCGTATTTAAAAATAGAAACTCGATTTTTCAATTTTTCAAAAAAAACTCGATTTTTCGTATTTCCGAAAAACTCATATTTTTGGTATTTTCAGAAAATTCAATTTTTTCGAACTTTCAAAAAAATCGATTTTTCATTTTTATGTTTTGTTTTCTTTCTGCAAAATATTTTAAAATTTTATATTTTTTTTTTGATTTAAAAATAATAGACCAATTAAATTTTTATGTTAGATATGGTTATCCAAAATATGAATTTGGTTAAAACCATATTAATAATATATCCAAAATATGGATTTGGTTAAAACCATATTGATAATTAACCGGTTTTTAATAACCGGTTATGGATATGGATATGGATAAATCCAATAACCGATTTATTTGAACATCCCTATACCTATACCTATGACTCTAATACCTACAACACAAAAAAAAATCCTAGCAACCTCTGACCTATTGGTAATTACTTTTTGTTTTCAGCTCCTAAGTCGGCAACTCCTGCATTATCTTTACTTCATGACTCCGGAGAACCCTTGGTGTGGTTTAAAATCATAGAGTCATAGTTCGTTTTTTATTGGCTCGCAATTTTTTATCATTGGTCATCCTTTGAGGATGCTTTTTCGTAATATCTAGACAATTTGCTTTTATGCGTACTCTATTTTGATTATTATTACTTAAGCCCCTTCGGCTCCGCACAATGTTTTGGGCCCTTTTTAAGGCTTTTATATATTATTCTTCTGTATGCATTTCTGTTCTTGCGTCTTGTGAGTAAAATTTTTGCATGTTGTTATGCCCCTAACCTGGATGCCTATATAAGCCGCCAAGCGCGAGGTTTGGGTATTAGGGCGAAGCACTTTGAATAAGAGCTATCGCACTATTGTGTAACTTCGCCTCAAGTAGTTCAACTGTTACACAGACCTCGAGCTTGGTGGAATAAGTAACTTTCTCACAAGCTCATGATGAGATGTTTGCTGGTTTTCAAAGCTCGGTTTGACTGAAATTTCTCCCACTTGATAAGTTCCTTCAGCATATACTCGTGTATATGTACTTCGCCAACTAGAAATCCATTAGAATTTGAAGCATCCACTAAAGGCTGAACAAGCGGAACAGTTTCCCTAAGCTGCAAAGTTGAACCAATAAAATGAAGTACTCTGTTAATATCATTACCTGCATAACATAACGATTTTTCACCGTGCTCTATGAAGGATGAGCTCTGGTTTGTCGTCCATTCTCTGGTTTATAACTGATAATCAACGACTAACCGAACAACTTAAATCCTTGAAGCATTTACTGAATCTATAACTTCAAGAAACATCGAAAGGTGGCATAATGGCTGAGATGGTTCTCGGGGTGCACGATACGATGACAATCCTTGTTAATAATCTAAAACCTCATACTCTCAATGCAAAGGCCTATGCTTTCCCTCTTTTTCCAGTAAATCCTTCAACCTTGCAAAATCCTCGATCTTCTAAGTAAAGTTTTCCAATATGGTCATCTGTTTTAACACATATGAAACAGGACCTAGATTTCCTACGACAATCAGATATCATCGTCCAAAATAGTGGTCCTCGGGGATATAATGACGGGCGAGATAAAGCATCGACTCTTATACTTGAGCTAATAAGTCGATAACCGAAACTGTCAGGAATTAAACGACATCTCCATCGAGAATATTTCTAAAATGGAACACCGCGGCGAAACCTTATCGGCTTTTCAAACTCTGTTCCAAATTGCATTCTTTGATGAACAAGATATATAGGAAACAACATTTTGAATGAGAATTCGGAAATAACATGAGTTCCCAATGAAATCACCCAGAACCATATCATCAACTTTATAAGCCCGATTAAATTACTGAGCATTATATTCATAGTATATTGCTTATGAATAAAAGTATTACGCACTGAAAGTGACACGGTGAATATAGTTTGTGACTTAACTTCCGCTTAACTATTTCTTCTAAAGTGGCGTTATTTAGACAAAAGCACAATACAAAACATTAAACTTATCTTTTAATGGCGGCCGATATTTGTGAGTTTCAAAACGACCATCAACATGAGGGACTTTTGCTAAAAAATTGGGTTAATTATGCCAGGGGTCCCTACAAAAACGCGACCCTGCACTTTTAGTCCCTGTAAAAATTTTCTTAGAAAAATGGTCCCTATAAAATTTGGCGTCACGTAATGTTGTCCCTCCCGTTAGTTTTCACTAACGGAGGGTGACGTGGCTGGCCAGCTGTATGTTTTCATTTGACACGTTGGAGTCCCATTATAATTATTCAGAAAACCCTAATTGTTCCCTCTCATTGCCTTATTCTCCCCTCTCACCCATTTATCGTCTTCTTCCTTCTTCATTGTTCCAAGCAATATTCTTCTTCATCTTTCTGCTTCGTCTTCTTCAGCTTCGCGTGAAATCCATGGCGTCTTCTTCAAATAGAGGCAACTCGATTTCAGCAGTTCATTCAACAAGTGTGAGCAATCGTAGATGGAGAATGTGTGCCTGCAATGTTCGTATGACATCGTATCGCTGCAAGAACGGCCGTAATCGAGGAAGACTTTTCTGGAGGTGTCCCTTTTGGCAAAGCGATGAAACGTGCAACCTCTTCGAATGGGATGATGATATGGAACCAGGGCATAACATAACGGAGAGTTTAAATGAAGAATGGACAAATGACCCAACTAAGACAAGAGAGATGCAATCTGTTGAAGCCTTGAAGGAGTTATATGAGTCAGCAATGAAGAAGAATGTTGAATTGCAGATCCAACAGAAGGCAGAGGGATTTTATGGAAAGATGAAGACAATTTGCTTAGCAATTTTGTTCATGGTTAATTTGTATTTGTTAATAAAATGTAAATGTTAAGGATCTTGTGTTAAGGGTTAAATGTATTTGTTCATGTGCAATTTTAAATTTAGCAAAACCTGTGTAAGGTGTAATGTTCAATTTTAAGTTTTCTGTAATGTACAATTTGAAGTTTCTGAAATTGAATGCAATGTTGTGGATTGGGTTTAATAATTGTTTGTTACTCATGTTGTTGTTTTAAAAACTACAAGACCTCTAAGTTGACAGGTTCCATAGTGAGCTATAATCCTGTTGGCAATGTTACAATTTGTATGATATAAACCTGTTGGATATGGGTAACATCTAACTTGAGAGGTTCCATAGTGACCTATCTACAATGACCTATAAATTGACTCATATATTTTGTTTACAGCAGCAAGTGTATTCCATAATATATAATGCATTGTAATTGTCGTATTTAACAGTAAGACATAGTATAATTAGTAACCTCTAATTTGATTACAGCACAGAATATATAAGTAATTGTATTCCATAACATAATAATGCATTGTAATTAGCACATGTTTGCAGCATATTAAGCTGACTTGAGTTAAACAAAATAAATGTCTCAAAAGATGGTAAATAACCATAACAAGCAGCACCATAACAAACAAAGCAGTTGATTACAAAAAAATAGTTTCCAAAATCAACAAAAACAACATGAGTCACTGAGTTAAGCCTTTGTAGATGTCATCCCATTTCTTCATCTTGGGGACACCACTTGTTGAATCCTCTGTTGCTTCATCCTCCTCAACGATCACCAATGGATCATCTGGTTTTTTCCCTGGCCCTGGAATAGCCTTTGACTTGAGGCTTCTGGGTCTATCACTTTGCCTTTTTGCCACATCCATATCACTTTTACTTTTTTTTGCTTTGGGCTGCACTTGTGCTGAAGATGTTGTAGGTGGTTTAGGAGGAACCTGTCCAACAGATGATGCACCTACATGTTGTTTGAGTGGTTTGTTCTTTGGCTTTTTTGGAGCTGGGCCAAAGAAAATTTTGGGTCCATCCCTGGCCTTTGTAGCAGTAGTTGCAGTAGATGGTCCAGAATCCTTGGCAGCAACAACTGGTTCTTTATCCTTTGTTGGCTGAGCATCCTTTTTCTTGATGGGTGAAGAATCCACACTCAAAGGCCTAATGTCCAAAATATCATCCCAATCCAGCAAGGCTTCTAGTGTTTCAGCATCCCATTCATAATACTTATCAACAGGTGAAGAGTTTGATGGTTGTGTTGTACCACTTGTTCTAGACTTGGCATTTTTTGAAGCTTTGCCCTTAGCCTTATGCTGCAAGAAAACAAATTAGTTAAGTGAATGATTCAGATAAGTAAACAATACATTTAAGTGAATTTGAATACCTCTTTTTTTGCTGCCACATTTGCTTGGGCAGTTTGACTGGCCTGTGTAGGCACATCCTCAGTAGTTGTCACATTATTAGTTGGAACTTCTTCATTTT
The DNA here is from genome assembly GCF_029867415.1 of Vicia villosa. Lineage (NCBI taxonomy): Eukaryota > Viridiplantae > Streptophyta > Magnoliopsida > Fabales > Fabaceae > Vicia > Vicia villosa. Next base: position 108,327,680 of record NC_081181.1, on the reverse strand, counting down.
GCACATTTGCTTGGACACCACTTGTTGGACCCTCTTCAATTGGTACATTTGTTGGGACACCTATGGCAACAATTTGCTTGTTTTTCTTGCAAGTCCTTTTGTTGTGACCTAGTTCAAAACAAACTTTGCATCTATGACTAGTATTAGTTCTCTGCCATTTATTCTGATTAACCTCATCAGCTTCTCTCCTACGTAGTTTTTTGGGCCTCCCTGCACCACGTTTGTACAGTGGTGGAAACATATCAGGTTGAGTTGTTTTGGGCCATTTGTTCTGGCCATTCAAAGGGGTGATGACTTCATTATAGCATGCCTCATAGGTACTCTTGTGATAGCACTTGTTTACATAACTCACTGGGTCATCCACCTTCCTATATATGGCTGCCACTGCATGTCTACATGGTATCCCAACTATTTCCCAAAAGTTACAACTACATGTATGTTTCTCAAGGTCAACTACAAAGCTGTCAGTAAAGAGTACATGGGTAACTTGAAATGAATACCTACCAGCATATGTTGTTGTCCAACTAGCACTCTTCTTAATCTCTCTATCTAATCTCTTTAATGGTTTAGACATTATTTGACCATTGTATCCATCTACTTTTTCTCTAAGGGTTGCAAACCTCCCCATTAAAGAATTCCTAATCCACTCAAGCATTGTAATAATTGGCTTGTCCCTTTGCAATAAAATGGTTGCATTAAAAGACTCACTCAAATTGTTCATTAACACATCACACTTTGAGAAAAAAGGGAAAGCATGCTTACACCATTTGTTCTTGGGAATTGCCTCCAACCACTCATAAGCTTCCAATTTGGCCTCCTTGATCATAAGCATCTTTGCTTCATGTGCCTCAAAATAGGTAGCCTTGGCAGCTGCCATCATGAGATCCCTGTACAAAGTTCCTCCACCAAACTTTTTTTTGAAGTTTGCATATAAATGTCTTAGACAAAATCTGTGCTCATAAGCTGGATACTCCTCTTCAAACACTTGCACCAGTCCCTAATCAAACAACATGAATAATCAATATTAAGATACTACATGTTACATTTAAACAACAATAATAATCAATTTTAAGATACTACATGTTACCTTCTGTTGATCAGATATGAAACACCATCTGCCATCTCCAATATCTTCAATAAGTAACTTCATAAACCAGCTCCAAGAGTCTTTTGTTTCACTCTCAACTACAGCAAAAGCAACAGGAAGATATTGGTCATTTGGATCTCTGCCCACTGCAATGAGTAAAATACCACCATATTTGTGTTTCAAATGGCATCCATCCAATCCAATAAAGGGCCTGCATGCCTTTATCAATGCTTTCTTGGTCCCATCAAAGGATATGTAACACCTCTCAAACCTAGGCTTCAATCCTGGGGCAAATGAAGTAGTGTTGATTTTGAATGTATTGCCTGCTGAAGCCCTTCTCAACTCAGCACCATAAGACCACAACATACTAAATTGTTTGCTTGAATCCCCCTCAACTATTTGTCTTGCAATTTGTCTTGCCCTAAATGCCCTGCACCCTGGAATTTCAGTGGAATACCTTTGTCTAATATCAGCAACTACCTCATTCAGTTTCATCTTAGTGTTGTTCTTCAAACCATCTACAATAACCTTAGCAACCCATTCTGCCTTAGCACTTTTGTTAAAAAACTTTCTCCCACACTTATGTTTTGCAAATAGTGTCTTTATCCTAAAAGTTGTGGATGTTAACACCCTACTACACAATACTGTATAATTACACTTTTTCTTGTCCTTGCAAACAACCCTGCATCTATTAGAATCATTCTTCTCAAACTTCACATCTCTTCCATTTAGCACATTATGCTCAAGTATGGCATCCTTAAACTGTCTCAATGAACGAAATTCCATTCCTACTTTGAAGACATAATCCTTGCTCAGTTTATCTTCCTCATTGAACCTTATAACACATGTCCTTTCATCAGAACTATCATCCTCAGCCCCACTATCCAACTCATCTGTCATGTATTCATCTTCAATGACATGTTGCTTCCCCATTTCTTCTGTGATACTAATTTTGTTAACTTGTTGACTTGCTGCACCAGGATTTGCTTCCCCATTTTCTTGATTTATATGCTCAGCAGAATTTCCATTCACCACATCATCCATTTCTTCAGCAAAACCCTTCATTCTTTCCTCCTCACTATCATCAAAATGCACATCCCTTACTGATTCATCACTTGATTCATCCTCACTATTATTCTCATTTTCTGCTTTGCCCTTCCCCTTCTCCCTAATCCTATCCATAAAGGTACTACCACCTTCTTCAGGTTGTGGTTCACAAAATATCTCAGCATCACAGTTATTTCCAACAACAAACATCACTAACTCAGCAGCATCTGAGTCATCCCTAAATGGCAACATGTCTTCTTCAAAACTACCATTTCCAGGTTTCCACCACATCTTAACAGTTTTTTCATCAAAGTCAGGTTCAATGGTTTTCACTAAGTCACGTGCTTCATAAAACGACCAATAATCTATGTCTTGGTTGTTAAACCCAATTACAGTCCCACCTTCGTATCTAATCTCTGGGTCTTTCACGAAACAACCTTTTATATAAAACACTACTTTAAACGTAATCATTTCCTGACCAATACATATTACTAACAGTTTTAGGTTGACTTCAGATAAAGTATAAACTAAAGAGAAGTGAATATAATACGAAACCCTAACAATTCTAAATTGGGAGAAGTGCGATTACCTGGGTCCACGAAGATGGAGACAGCAACGATTGTGAGGGACCACGAGGAGACAACAACGCGACCCTGCACTTTTAGTCCCTGTAAATAAGGGACCCTGCACTTTTATGGCCAATATCTTAAAGTAACATCAACAATAAGAAACCATTAGAATACAAGTAAGATACTTATCTGAATAACAATTAATCGCCCCAATAGCGTCATCATGCGAATCTCATATAACCCATTGTTATTAAATGGTATCCATGGCGTGAACCATTTACAAGACAAAATCAGACCGGCTTCTTCAAATGGTACTAGAAGCCGGTGCACGTGACACGTTACGAATCGAGAAAGTGGTCGGCATTCCCAAAATATATCGAATGGATATTGATGAATTTGCTACTTCAACGTTGATCCTTCAATTTGTAATGGTTTTTTGGTAACAACCATTAGCGGCGGACGTTAGGACCATAGTCACATAATTTGTAATTCGCTTCGGTATGTGGTATGAATTCGGATACGCGGTTCGCAACTCTCAAAGAATTAGGTACGTGAGGGATATACAAAGTTGGTACGCTATTTTGGTTCGCGGTACGTTTAAATAGAATAATCGGTACGTTCTGAATAAAAAATTATTTAATTAAAATAAGTTTTCAATTTATTTAATTAAAAAAATTAATTCCTAATATATTTAGTTATAAAATAATTATTATGTAGTAAAATATGGTTAAATAGGAGGAAATATGACTAACAGAATATAGATATATGCAGCCAGTACTATACATTATCTAAAAAATAGGCACAAGTCCCACATCGTTGGTTTGTTTAGTTTCAAAATATAAGTTCAGTTATAAAAACTTTTGCAGTTTGGTGATCCATCTAAGCTTGCAGGGCGTTAAATTGGTAGGGCCCTCCATTCCAGTACAGCTTGAAAAAAAGCTGTGAGTTGGTGGGGTCTTATGTTTATCACTTTATTATTATTAAAGTGAAAATTTTCTATGGTAGTTCAAATTTTATTGGGTGCGCATGGTTCTTCAAACGATGTGAATTCTATGAGAATTTACACGTACCAATTCGCAAAAGTACCGCGAACCGGTACTCACGAATTGGTTCGCGGTTCTTCATGAAACCGGCGAATTATGTGACTATGGTTAGGACACCATGGGTTTGAGTTTCCACCATTTGAAAAAACTGACTTCATTATGTCATGACCTAGCTTGCTGAATTTCGTAAAGTGGATGCTGACCGTCCTTGTGGAGACCCTCCAAGGTTTCAACGATGAAAAATGGATTGCACTTTCACTTAACTGATCGGAGTTACTCCATGTTAATGATCAATCCTCGTGAAGAAAACCTGAAGGTTAAGATTTTTGATATTGTTGTGTAGCCTGGGAAAGTTTTATCAATGCCTCATGGTGGGCGCCAAATGTTATGGAAGAACACTTATGGATAGCCTCCTCGAAGTGAATCAGGCAAGGCTGCAATTGTTCTGTGTTTGGGGGGATTTTAGGAGAAGGATTGAGGGTCGCTACTGTGGACGGCCTCCACGGCCTCCAAGTTTCCATTCTTTTCTATGTTATTCATGCGCTCTGTTGTTCTTCCTTTTAGGAATAGCCACCAACCCCCCTTTAAAGTGTAGACATGGTTAATGAATATAAACATTTCGTGGGGAGAGATGGCGAAGAGATCAACATTGGACCGTAAACACTCACTCAACCCCTTCTTGACTTCAACAGGTAAGTCAACTCCTATATTCACTGATCTCATTGATTTTTTGTCTAATTGAACGACCTCGAATTCCCTATCCAGAATTAGCCTCAAGACTTTCATCTTGATACAGGACGAGGGGCCTATCTCGTGTCCTGGTAAGGGTTTGTATTTGCGCAAGTCGAGGACGACTACACTCGGTGCTCCACTAGCTTTCACATTTCTATCTTCAGGGACGAAGGCCGCTTATAGAGGATTCTTCAGTATTGCTTCATGTATCTGTCGTGCCCCACATAGGTCGACTTTGACTATAACTTTTATTCCAAAATAATTCTGGTACTTTATGTTCAGGTGGACGGGGGAGGCAACAACGTCTAGAGCCGCCATGAATGATCAGTCGAGGATGTCGTTGTAGACGCTTTCACAAGGAATCATAAAGAAATCAACGTTTATTGTCCTATTGTTTCTCCCTTCTCCCAAGGAGACTGGTTAGTACACATGTCCACATTGATGAGTAAAAGAATCATTGAATGCTAGAAGGATCTGGCCTTCTCATGGCTTCATATCTTACTTTTTTGCCCAATTGTGTGGAAATTATGAGGTATATGATATTGCATGAACTTCCGTCATCGACAAAAATCCCTTAGACATAGTGATTAATGATGGTAGCAGTAATGATCAATAAAAGTATCACATTTGGAGTTTTATCCACCTTCTCACGGTCTTATAACCCTATGATTGGTCTGTCACATTTTCGCTTCTCATCTAGTGATGTTGATTCAAGATAACCTTACAATGAAGATTCTTCGTGCTTGGACGAATCTCCACCAGCTGTGTCTATGACGAGGATGGAATACTACTCCCTCCATTCCTATTTATAAGTAAATTTTGACTTTTTAGGTCATTGAATAAATGATGTATTTAGACTATATATAGGTTAGATACATCAATTATTTAATGAATCTAAAAAGTTAAAATTTGCTTATAAATATGAATGGATGGAGTATATTGATTTGGATGATTTTAAAGACTCTTAGAGAACGAAATTTAAAGTTGCTTCCATCTTAGCGTATCTGTCAAAGCAGTTAAGATTTAAACTAGAGGAGATATGATCGAATGAGGAGATATGATCGAATAAGGAGGCTACCTCGGTGTGATTATGCGGGATGGACGTGTAAGGGTCCAAATCCAAATCTACTATACAAACAAATACAAACAATTAATAAAAGATTGACCAATCTGACTATTATACCCTTAGATAAAAATTTCTTTACAAATAAAAAAGGGCAATTTGGTAACTAACAAAATCACATATCACTTTTCATCCTTTCAATAACCAAGCGCCAATTGTCGGCCTCTCATTGGTCCAACTTTTTAACTTTTCAATAACTAACTTTTTCTCCCCAACACACTTCTTCTCTCTCTTACTTAAATTTTCAAATTTCTTTAACATTTCATTTTCCCACACTTTCTTACTTTCATTTTAATTTTTTTTCATTTAATCACAAAAATTATTAATAATATATATTTTTTAACTTTAATAAAATTAAATATTTATTTATCTCACGGGTCACTATCAATACAATATTTAATTTATTTTAATCGATGATTACACACTTTCTCTTTCTTAATTAAAATTTCAAATTTCTCTCAAATTTTCTTCCCACACTTTCTTACTTTCATTTTAATTTTTTTCTCTATTTATGTATCAACTCTGAAAAATAATTTATTTTTTAATTTTAATAAAATTAAAAATATTGTAATATCACGGGTCACTGTCAACATAATACTTATTTTATTTTAATCAATCATTATTTTTATTAGAGAGATAATATTCTTATTTTTAAAAAAAAATTCTTTTCTTCATTTCACGATTTTTTTAAAGATTATTTAATACAATTAAATTCATATGATTATGGTTCATTTTACAATTGTATTTAAATATATTTTATATCAGATCAAATAAATTTTTTATTTCACGGGTCATTATCAACAAAGTATCTATTTTATTTTAATCAATAATTACTATAAATTGAGAGATAATTTTTAATTTTAAATGTTAAAATTTCATTTTTTTATCTTCATCTTCCAGATTCTTTTTTTATATAATTAAATTTATATAATATTTTTCATTTGTAATTAAATCATTTATTAAAAATTTATATGTATCTAATTAATTTCATACAATATTAAATAAATTTACCCATGCGTCCGCACGGGTATCTTACTAGTGTGAATAATAATGATAGAGTGAGTTTTGAATAAAATCATACAAAAAGGAAAAAGAAATCATACAATATTTTTTTTTTCATTTTTGGTGCGGAAATACTCCCTTCTGCAAATTTAGCAGAAAACGAAAAAAAATCTTAGACATCCGTTCGAAACAAATCATGCGCACTCACGAGCAACTTGCCCCATCAAAAGCATGCACATTGAATTCGGCACAATACCCACGATTCAATCTAATCCGTCCATAAAATCATACCAATAAAATCATCAGTTGATAAGTTTGCACTGCACCGAAGCTAACTGTAGATGAAAACTACTGTAGTTACTGCATTACATCACAGAGAGATCGTTAACAGTTAACACATCACAACGCCACCATCACCATCACCAACACTTTTTTTTTTTTTCTTTTTCGAATGGCATCAACAACAACACATTCTGAAGCTTTCATAACTCAGTAAGTACTGTGAGGTTTTTGTAATGTGGATTAAGGATTCGGTATCTTCGTTCTTAGTTCTTAGTTCTTAGCTAGTAGTAGCAACTTTCTCTTCTCACAAGTTTGAATTCACGATTTTCCCTCTAAAAAACAACCAACCTCTGTAGAATTGAACCCGCCAACTGTTTGTGGAAATGCCAAACAGAAAACCCACCGTAGCGTACTCACCATCCTCACCGCGAAGATCACAGAGGCTCATTCTCCTCCACGAGAACAACAACCCCACCACTCCCAATCCTAAATCCCCAAAAAAACCTTCTATCCAATCAAGAACCCCCACCGTTAGGGCAACGAAACCAACCAAGCCAAAGGATAAAGTTCCCTCTCTTAAACGATCTGCTAGAGTTTCCAATCATAAAACTCGAAATGAGGAGAAAATCGATGTTCAACTGAGCGAATTTCGTTCGGGTGATTCGACAGTGAAGCGAGGAAAAAGGAAAGCACGTAGTGGTAATGAGGGAATTGAGGCTGAATTTGGTGCAAATGGGAATAGAATGCACTGTGTGGATGAAAGGGAGCAAGTTGAAGGTGGAGTGAAAGGGAAAAGAAAGCTAGGTGGCGGTGAAATTGCTGAAGGGTGGACTAAGGAACAAGAATTGGCTCTGCAAACAGCTTACTTTACTGCAAAACCTAGTCCCCATTTCTGGAAGAATGTTTCTAGACTGGTATGCTTTCTCTCATTATCTCTATGAAAGATTGCACTTTTAGCAGAAAAATTGATTTTAAGTAACAGAAAAATTAACTATCCATGTAAGAATATGAAAGCTGAATAATGTTTCCTAGGTTCAAACTAGTTAGTGTGTTTAGAAGGGTCCTGTCAGGAGAGTAAAAACTGGAATGATGTCTAAATCTCAGGGCGGATTAGTCTCCAATTGTGAGATTTAAAATTTCTGGATGATTCACCATTTGCTCAAACAAAAGAACTCAAAGATGATGTTGACTTTCGTTCGTCACTGCCTTTTCCTATGCCTTAGTTTTGATGTTGAAACGAATACATCGCTTGAAATGTCATTTGAAAACAGCGCAACGACTGCAATGCTGCACACAATGGTAAATAATGCATTGCAGCTTGCAGCAGGGCTTTACGACCACTGTATGCCATAGCTGCAGAACTATTGGATCTAATTACAATGTATTATCCATGTATTTTCTAGACGCTAGTCGTAACATAATGTATAATCCTGTAGAAGTTCCAGTATGAGTATAGTGCAGATAAGGACTGTAATTTTCTTGGCCAAACATGTATGGCTATTGGCTTGAAGTATTGGCTGCCATAATTTGGGGATGTAAACTATTTTTAGTATGGTGTTGTTGGAAATAGTTTTTTTGCTGTATATTTGCTAAATCTTTCACATCTCTCTAATATCTTCTTTAGAACTGTTTATCTATGATGTGATATTAGAAATTCCATGAACAAGTGATGGCGGTGAGCATTTGCATTATTCAGGCATCAAGCTTGCATGTAACCATTCACACATCTTAATTTAATAGCTTTTACTTGTGCCTTTACGATAACTGGTTCATGATTGTTATTTGTAACCATTACAAAGAAAAATGTAGAATTATAATTTTATAGTTAATTGATTGCCAGATAAGCGTACATGTGCTGAATTATTTTGGTAACTGAATTTGCTGTACAAAATCGGTTGCAGGTACCTGGGAAGTCTAAACAAGATTGTTTCGACAGGGTTCACCATGACTTCCAAACACCACCTCAATGTCCGCCTAGATCAAGGACAAAGACAATTAACTCTTCACCTCTTCATCAATTCTCACTATCTGCAAGTAAACTTCTCAAACCTACTGAAAAGAAGGTTGCTAAATCAAATATTCTCAAACCAAAAAACATTGTTACCCAGAAGTCTATTGAGAATCTGTTACAGCGCCATCTTAAAGTAGATCAAGTGCATAAAGGAGACATATTTTCTGCTCTTGAACCCAACATTGATTTTTCTATTAATGATTTTCAGCCTAGTCAAGCACTTTGTACTCCAAAGCAGCAAAAGGAAAATCAAGGGTTTTTACAAAATTTCACTGATCGATCATCATCATCGTCATCATTTTCAAATCACAAGAAGTGTCTTTCTATATTTAGTGGCTCATCAGGTGTTCAAGATCTTGCTAGTCCACCTGTGCTGAAGAAAGTAAAGAACAAGGTGCAGCATGAAAAATTCGTCAATCAATTAAGATTTAGGGAACTAAAGAGAAGAGCAGCATCCAAACGGACCAAAATTTCCATAGTTGGAGAAAGAAACAACAATCAGAAAAAGGATGTTAAAGCTGCAAAAGTTGCATTGATGTCTGAAGCTAGAGATGCTATCAACAAGTTTCAACAATCGCAGGTCAATATCATGGACAACACTTGTAGTTCTGATGAGGACAATGATGATGACGTTGGAGGTGAATGTGATAGTCAATAGGTTTTCTCGGGCTAGTTGACCGAAACTAACTAAAAAATTACATGTATAGTTGTTTCATATAAAGTTTTAGACACCGTATCTTAGTCAAAATCTAGTAGTTGTTTCATATAAAGTTTTAGACACAGTATCTTAGTCAAAATCTAGTTTTTCGAAAATCCCAAGTTTTGTAGCATTTACTTTTAGTTGATAAAAAAGAACAATGCACATTTTCCTTGCTCCAAGCTTCCACTGTAATATGGCAACCATAATTATCCTAGATGTAATACATTTAGATTAGGCTTTAAAGCAACAAAAATTGTGTTGTATCTGTCTAGCCTAAACTTTCTGATGAGGAGCTTGATGAGATCAATCAATTAGAGCAAAGTAAATCTCTACTTATACCTATACTGTTATTGTTGTGACTAGGAAAAATCTCCAATCTCTTTATGAACTGTAGTTCAACCGACTAACAGAGTAAACATGCATGACCCTCCTTAAGTTTAAGCAACAGAGTAAATCATAATTAGAAGAAAAAGTTTAAGCTTTTGGCTTCTAGCTACCTTTAGATTCGGACCTTAATTCCAGCATTTATAAGTGGTCCAATTGGAACTTCCAAGTTAAGCACATCATAGTCCAAAACACTTTTATTACCAACACAACAAAAATTAGTCATTACATAGATTGGTTAAAGTGAAATCTTGGAAGGCAGGTACTGATTTTTAATTTTCAAAGATCAATGAAACCAAACCATTAGCCTAATAAAAGTACCATGATTCCGGCTTAGTGAGAAGGATCAAGGTATTAGAAACATGTCTCAAGCGGTGATCTCGGCCGTGGCATCAAGATTTGGATGTCTCTAGGATCGAATGAGGCTGCAACAACCACATTTAATTGTGATTCTATGCAGTGCAATTTTTTTTTTTTTTATAAACAATGAAATAGAATTATCATTCAAAACACAAAACCAGAGTACAAGGGGTACTCGCCCGCTCGAAATACAAGCAATACACAGCTGTTACAAAAGCATAGAATCCAGCAGATTATGACACCAAAAATAAAAATTAAAAGGACCATTTGTCTTAGTTCCTATAAACAGCCTCTGCCATGAATATAACCTTAATTGCTCAAACACTTCTGCGCCCACCGCGTCCTCGTTCTTGAAAATTACCGCATTGCGCTTACACCAGATTGACCAACAACAAACCAATCACAAGAGCAACCTCTTTTTTACTGGAACTCTATCGCCAATGGACTCAGAAAAACAAAACAAATGAGCTGCTAAAGAATCAGAATGAAACAACTCTATACCAGTCCACATACAAACAAGCTTCCACACCTCAACAGCGAAAGGACACTGAATCAACAAATGCAGCAACGACTCTCCATTCCCATTGCATAGAACACACACATTTGATTCAGAATTTAACAAAATAACCCTTTTTAACAATTGATCCCTTGTAGCAATTCCGTCTTTGATACATCTCCATCCAAACACCTGAATTTTCGACGGAACTTGGGTTTTCCAAATTTGGTTAACCGCTAATAGCTCCAAAGGATTTAAAGACGGAATATAACCATTGCTCCTTAACACCGAGTAACCACCACTGACGGAATACGCCGCTTCCCCTTGAGGGAACCAAACGAAAGAATCCTTCGATTTGGGTCTGATATTGATAGTCCTCAAAATGTCAATCAATTCCTCTAACTGCTCCACAGCCGCGCCAACCAAATTTTCCGGTGACTCTAAAAGATCCCACACCCAACTAGAGTTCACCAAACTTCCCATTTCACTAACCAGAGCCTCTTTTCCCACAACCTATTCGAAGAGATAAGGAAAAGCTCTGCTTGTCCGCCAAGCCATCTAGTTCTCCAAAATAGCACCCTTGTTCCACTGCCAATCCTGCAAAAAATTGAATCCAGAAACCAATTCGCATTGGTTGACAAAACAGAACCCACAGACATAACATCTCGCCACCAAAGAGAAGATTTTTTGATGTTGGATAAACTCGCCCCCCTGAAAACGCATGACTCCAAAGCACCATATCTATGAACCAGCAACTTCCGCCATATTACGTCCTCCTCAACTAAAAATCGCCATTTCCATTTGCATAACAACGACTCATTTGCCTTCAACAAACACCTCACACCTAACCCACCCTCTTTTTTGCTCTTACAAATTTCATCCCAACCGACCCACGCTATTCCTGCCTTCTCCACCCCACCACCCCACAAAAACTCTCTCTGAATACGAATAAGTTCCTTCAGCACTCCCTTAGGAATTTTAAAGAAAGATAAGTAAAAAATGGGATTTAATTTAACACAGAGTTGATAAGAGTCACCCTTCCTCCCACCGATAAAAATTTGCTCTTCCACAAACACAGCCTAGATTTCATCTTCTTAATCACCGGCGCCCATACAGCCTTCGTTCTATGTTTTGCCCCCACCGGGATTCCTAGAAAGTTGAAAGGAACGTTGCCCCTAGAACAACACAAGGAAGAAGACGCTGCCTGTAGGAAATCTTCCTTCAAATTAACACCGTACAAATTACTTTTTCTTAGATTGACGTACAAACCCGACGCCAACTCAAAGCCTCTCAGTACAACTTTAATACTTCTAATATTACTCCACGAACCTTCCCCTATAACCACTGTGTCATCTGCAAACTGAAGAAGATGAAAACTTGTCTCTTCATTGAATTTAAAACCTTTAAAGTGCCCCAACGGAACAGCCTTATCCATCATTTTCGCTAGACCTTCCGCAACTAGAGTGAAAAGAAACGGAGATAACGGATCTCCCTGCCTAAGACCTTTACCCATTGGGAACTCCGAAGTAGCGCTACCATTTACTAGCACAGACATGGAACAGTTACAGATGCTGGCCTTAACCCAACCAATCCACTTCTCACCGAAGCCATTCCTCCTCATCACGTAGAAAAGAAAATCCCATGACACGTTATCGTAGGCCTTTGCAAAATCCACCTTAAGAATACAACACTCCTGTCCGGTTCGTGTTGCCAAATCAATAACCTCGTTCAGCACTAACACCCCATCCTGAATCTGCCTGCCTGGAACGAAAGCCGTCTGATATCCTGAAATAAGCTTCCCAATACATTTTTTCAGCCTGTTTGCCATTAGTTTGGCCAGAATCTTATACAAACTAGACACCAAACTAATAGGCCGGTAATCATGCAGCCACTGAGGATTATCACACTTAGGGATTAATGCAATAAAAGAAGCAGAAACCGCCTTTGGAAGGTTTGCCTTGCAATGGAACTCAGATACGAAATTAAGAACATCCTTCTCCCAGGTCCTGATGGCTTTAACTTCAATTTTTTGAGGCAGTGCAACTTAATTGTTCCTTAGAGGTAGAGTTTGTTTAGGCTACCTGCTACTATTTGTTGCTATCTATAGTTTGTTTAAGCACTGCTTTCTGTCACGAGTTCATGTGCTTTTGAGTTAGGGAATGCTGACAGTAATTGTTATGCTTATGATCATGAATTTTGTTTGAAATAAAGATTGCTTTTTTTTCCAATGTTGAAATGAGAATCATCTTATGTTAGGTAGTGCATTAAATAGTATTTGAAAAAGGATCATCTTATAATGGCAAAGCACTACTATTTCCTTGTGTTTATGTTGGTTACATTTTGAGGAACTAGCGAGATACCCGTGCCTTCGCATGGGTACCGGCGTCGTACTATCATTTGTTTTAGATAGTTTATTTTATATAGAAAATTAAATACGGTATTTAAATAAAAATTATATGCAAAAATAAATATGAAGACAGAAAGAAAGATTGATACATATATTGGTTCTCAATATATAATAAAAATAAAATAATTTTTTTTAAAAGAGATAATAAATCGGTGCCTATAATTCTCTCAATAGAATTGAAAAACTCTTTGATAGCTATATATATATATATATATATATATATATATATATATATATATATATATATATATATATATATATATATATATATATATATATATATATATATATATATATATATATATATATATATATATATATATATAAATCTCAATTTTTGGTAGTATAATATTTTGTGTATATTTTTTATTTTGTGTATACATATTTTAATTTGTAATATTTTATTATATTGTATCTTTATTTTTTTTATTTTGTTCGACCTTACAACAAATAAATATCAATAATATTTTATAAAACTAACTTTATAAATTTTATTTATATATATATATATATATATATATATATATATATATATATATATATAAATTAATAAGTTTAATTTCTTAATTTGACTTAACTAAGATATTCTTTAGTTCTATAAATTAATATAAAATATTATGTTATCTACATATTATAATATCTAGAATTTCGATAATTATTAAGATTTAATATAATTATCACTCAAACATACAATCAAAATATAATTATTAATAAGAAGTTAAAAATTTCAATAACTATTCTCTTTCCTTTTATAAATTATACTTTAAAAACAAATAATTATTTAATATAAATATCACTCAAACATAAACATACAATCAATGAATATAAATATCACTCAAACATAAACGTACAATCAATGAATGAGATTTATTTATTAATATTTGCACTTAAAATATAAAAAATTAAAGTTTATTCAAACATACAATCAATATAAAATCAATCAATGAATGAGATTTATTTATTAATATTTGCACTTAAAATATAAAGAATGAGATTTATTTATTAATATTTGCACTTAAAATATAAAAAATTAAAGGTTACTTTGCAATAATATAAACTAATTAGTTCACAAACAATTTTTATAACCACGTGCAAATAGACCATAATGCTTGGACTATTATTAATAAGTTAAAAATTGCAATAGTTATTTTCCTTTTAAATAAATATCAAAATTATAACTTTTATTAGGTAAATTATTATTTTAGGTAAACTATGCTTGATGTCATTGATGTTGCTAATTTTCTCCATAGCTCTCGCCATGTTTGAGTATTTTGTGCGAAGAAGATGATACGAATGTTGAACCATATGAAGGGTTATAAATTATTGGGATGGTTGAAAGATTAATGGGTACTAAAACGGTTTTCAATTGGGAATATAGAGGTTGAAACATTAGTGAGAAATAATTTCAATCCCTTTAATCCCGTAACTGCTTATTCACAGTAAAGGTTATTATTATTATTATTTATTTTTAATATAGGATCAATTCAGTAAACAACATATTAGGGTTTTTGTTAAAAATAGCTATCATGATGACACGTGGCTAGGGTCGCCATCATGACAACCTTCCATATATATATATATATATATATATATATATATATATATATATATATATATATATATATATATATATATATATATATATATATATATATATATATATATATATATATATATATATATATATATTATTAAGATTAAGATAAGATATTAAGATAAGATAAGGGTAGCCAATTGTTAATTGTTTTGGCAATAAATAATAAATAAAGCTATATAAATGGACCATGGAACTGAATGTTATTTAAACGGTGATTGTTGTTATACTTGGCACCTCCAGTTTTTCCATATTTGCATAAATATCTTTTTATTATGGCAAAATACTCTTTTTGGTCCCATATGTTAACCTCGGGGTTCATTTTGGTCCCTTAACTTCAAAAAATTTCATATTGGTCCCTTAACTCTTCAAAAGGTGTCATTTTAGTCCTTTTTGGCATATTAGCGACGGGTTTAGCGACCGATTTTTGAGTTTTTCCGTCGCTAATATGACAAAAAGGACTAAAATGACACCTTTTAAAGAGTTAAGGGACCAATTTAAAACTTTTTGAAGTTAAGGGATCAAAATGAACCCCGAGGTTAACTTACGGGACTAAAAAGAGTATTTTGCCTTTTATTATTTATCTCATCTCAAATAAATGATTGGTTAAAAAAAATCACTCTCAGAGAATTAGTAAAAAAAACTAAATATCTGCTCATTCGAACCTCAAAAACATGTTGAATACTAGTCTAGAAGACTTGTACAGATGTTAGGATATTGTGTACACCATGTTGAAACTGCAAGTAGGTGCAATCAGAAAATTGTTTCAAAAAAGTGTTGCTAACATTAAGCATCATTATAACACTCCATTTTATTCGAGATTACATAGTTTCGTATCAAGATTGTGTATACAACACATTGCAAATGAGTTGGAAAGGGTAAAAATTGTTGGTTCTGACAAAGTGGCGTGTGATTGTTTCATTAGGACAACAAATGAGTGATCTTGTGCGTGTGAAATTGCAGGTCTTCAAATACAATGTTATCTTATTCCATTAGAGTCCATTCATGAATTTTTGGAAGAAATTACACATTAAAAAACATAAAGTCACTAAACAAGATAATGTGACATAAATGGACTTAGAAGAAGAATGTGAAGAGTTGAAGAGATATTTTAGTACCTTGGATGTCATTAGTCAGAGCGCAATGAAAAATAAAGTTCAAGAACTAACATATCCACACAACTTTCACTTATCCACCACCGGTAAAGTACAAGTCAAAAAGAGAGTTAAGAAGAGTAAAATTGGACTACAGAGGGATATGCATCATTATCCTTCTTATTGGGGTATGCTGAGGCCTTGTAAGGAAGTCAGGCGACAAAGAGATCATTTAGTAAAACTCCATCAATCCAACCGTCTAACAAGTCTTAAACACATATTTGCTTGTTTCAGTTTCATCTTTTCTTACACAATTACATTGAAGATATTATAGATATCGAGTCTGATGGAAATTATGCTTTATGTGTTATTGGAGCTTTACTTGGATGGGGTGAAGATTCCAAGTCTTTGTTTCAAATGCATTTAGATGGTGAAGCTTATCTAAGAAATTGTTGTATTCTAAGGTTTTATATGACATAGTCTCTGAAGTTAAGAGTTCATTGCAAATATCTAGCTTTGATGTTCAAGATCATGAGAAATGGATGACGATTTCTGATATGGATTACAATATCGATTTTAGATATAATGTGATATTAGTCTCGTTGTCTAGTAACCTTAACATCAATTTATTTCCACTAGTGGTTTCTCCATCTATGTATGCGAGTATGCAAATGATGGCAGTTGGTTTTGTTAACAACAATCATTGAGTTCAAGTGAAGTTGAAACTCAATTCTCCATTGTCTCCCATCACCGACCGTTGGAGTCTGGAGATGAAACGGTAGTGAATGTGCAAAAGCACGTGAAACTATATATATATATATATATATATATATATATATATATATATATATATATATATATATATATATATATATATATATATGGGGACGACTCAGGTCAGGTGAGAACACTTGGTTATTATGAGAAATGAGAACAATGAATCACGACCATTAAATTTTGATTTTTTGATTTTAATGAACTGGATTAGTTTCTCTTTCTATGTTAATTTAAAATAAATATTAAGGATCTTAGAAAGAGAAATCAATCCAGTTCATTAAAATCAAAAAATTAAAATTTAATGGTCGTGATCCATTGTTCTCATTTCTCATAATAACCAAGTGTTCTCACCTGAGTCGTCCCCTATATATATATATATATATATATATATATATATATATATATATATATATATATATATATATATATATATATATATATCATACAATATAATAAAGTAAGATGAGTTCTTTGGCAAGTTTGTCAATTGTCATCTTCTTAGAAGTTTTATCATTTTAAAACTTGCTATTGATAGTAATATTATTATAATTAGTTGTAATTATTTAATTATTATTTAATTAATTATTTTACTAATTTCTAACAATTATTTATAATTATTTATTATTTATGATTTTTTATTCATTAATTGGCCTTGGAATCAAACAAAAATCTTTAATTTTTTTAAATTATTCATTAATTTTTTTAATATTCCTAACTACTACTTTTATTGTTTATTATTCATTATTCATTCACTAATAATGCATTTGATGTTTTTTTAATGTCTTTACAAAATACATTGAAATTGGATATAATAGAGAAAATGACTGTTTTGAAATTTTTGTATTTGATGTATTTAATGTATTTGATGTTTTTTTAATGTCTTTACAAAATACATTTAAAATGCAATCAATTGAAAAGTTATGGTACATTGGATTATTAAATGGCTGTTTTGAATGAACCAAAAGAACAACTTCCCATATTGTGTCATTTGCCTTTTAATTTTTCTATTTTCAATCTCAAACATATATATTCAAAGATGCCAAACAAAAATGCCACAACTTCTCTTCTTCCATTCCAAATGATCTATGCAAGTATCTTCTACATTTTTTCACGCAAGTAGCTTTCTCACAACCATGACCGTATTACACACTATTAACATCAATTTCATAGACTAAACTAAATTCACACCCAAACTACCAATTCAAATGTCAAATCCATGAGTCAAATACACAACCACAAATCAAAACCACATTCATGATAAGCGTAGAAGAGATATCCAAAACTAAAGTATACAACAACAACTCACTTGCAGCAGCCGTAATAGAAAAAAAGCAGATGCAAAAATCACAAAAGAATATACAGCAAACTCAAGTTTTTCGCCGCCAGCAGATTTCCAGATAACTCCCACGACGATGTCGCATCTACCGGCCTCCGACGCGCCACTGCATATATACGCTGCAACAACAACGTCGATCAGCCATGTAAACGCACAACGCATAACCGATCAACCTCCACGTCAACATTCGCATCTGACCCTAAAACGCAGCCTTCGCGCCCTCCTCCGCCACGTCTCCAGTCCACCGCTGTGCCATTACTAGTACCGGGCTCCTCCGACAAAGTCTTATCCGACCACCATCGAGAAAATAACTACCACTTTATTCTCCGTCACTATGTATCTACTCTTTGATTTTTCGTTGCCATGTTTTATTCTCATGTTATATGGATTTGCTTTTAAGTGAGAATAATAAAAAAAAATTGTTGGAAACATGGTGTTTGATTGAGAAAGAGTATTTTAAATAAGAAAACAAAATCTTTTCAAATTACTTAAACAAAACAAAATAATATCAATGTTTTTTAATATTAACTTTTTTATATAATTTATGTAATAAAAATTACATAATGGCCTTATTTCATTTTTATAATAATATTAATATTTTAGGATTAGTTTTTCCTTTTGAGTTTACTATTTCGACTTTACTATTTCAACAAGAATGATTAATTATTCATATTATCATTTAATTACTTTTAGAAATATCAAATAATATTTTGGTGAGTGTTAGATAAATCTTTGAATCGTGTATTAAAGCTAATAAATCTGTGAACTATTGTGATTTTTTTTTAATATTAACTATACTGTGGTCCAATGTATTGATATATTTAAATAATTTTATATTTTGAATCATTTAAAAACATTATATGTTTAAAATAAATATTAAATCATTATAAGCGAAAAAAATTATATTTTGAATAATGATAAGTGAAAAAAAATTTAAAAAATCATCTTAAAAATAATTATTAATTTTTTAAAGATTATTGACTTAGTTTTTAGAGTTCATATTTTAATTAATATTATTTTTATAATAAAATTTAATGTAGGTTTTTCAGCGGTTCATAATTAGTCAATTATTAATTTAAAAATGAAATATAAAATTCAATTTAAATTTTTCAAGTATGTTATTTTTAAAAAAGTATTTGTAAATAATTAACTTTTAATAAAAATACTATATTCTATTTAATTCTCAATTATATTATAACTATTAATGAGTTATTAATAATAAATAAATAAATATTTAATTGTGTAACTAAAAGAAAATACAATCTTTCCAAAAATAATTGAAAAATAATCTTTAGGTTGTTGTTGTAAAAGTAGAAGACGCGTTAACACATACATTTATTATAGGAAATTCATATTTTTATGTAGGGGCGGAGCAAAGGCCCAGCTAGCCCAGACAGGCGCCCGGGCTCAACCCCTATTTTCTTTGTACTCCTCTCAATTTAATAGTTGAATTTAGACAAAATTAGTAAAAATAGGGTGTGAAAATTACCACGGATGAATAATCAATGGTGTAAACATAACTCTAAAAAATTTGTCTCCAATGGGAATTGAACCCAAGAACACATGAATACAAATCAACCACTAAACCAATTCCTTTTATTTGAAATAATTTGCTCCTAAAATTTTATACTATATACATTTCGTTAATATGTTAAAAAACCTTAATGTTATACTATAAAACGTTAATGTTTAAAAAGTATTATAAAATATTATAATATGTTAAAAAATTTATAAAACGTTAATATAATATATTAATTTGTAAAACTTTAATATTTACACAATTTTAAACGTTAATATTTATAAAATGTTAAAACGTTAATAAATTTTTTATAAAACGCTAATATTTATAAAATGTTATAAATTATAATATTAACTATATTAACTACGTTAATATTTACGTTTTAACTACTTTTTAACATTTTAACTATTTTATATAATATGTGTAAAATGTTAGTTTATGATATATTAACAGTTTATAATATTAAAAGTATATATATTAGAATGTTAATGTACAGTATATTAAATAAAATTAATATTATAAAAAAATATAAGAAAACATTAATGTACAGTATTATAAAAAAATACTTTATATATTAGCAAACGTTAATATTATAAAAAAAAATATAATAAAATTAATATTACAAAAAAACGTTAATTATAAAATTATTGTAAAATATTATAATGTACATTAACTAGCAATATATACTTAAGAATATATAATGTACATTAACTATAATATATATATATATATATATATATATATATATATATATATATATATATATATATATATATATATATATATATATATATATATATATATATATATATATATATATATATATATATATATATATATATTATATTGTTTGTTTTATATTGATCAGTATTATTCTACTATATTAACATATATGCCCAGTATATTAAATAAAATGTTTTATATATGCCCAGTATATTATATATGTTTTATATTAACATATATGCCCAGAATATTAAATAAAATTAGTATATGTCCAGTATATTAAAAAATGTTAAAACGTTAATGTATACTATAATGTTAATGTTAACGTTAGTGTAATTTAATAAATATTAAAAAACAATAATGTATACTATATAAATAATAACGTTAATATATGTTAGTTTATATTAATAAAAATCATTTATTTTTAACGAAAAGGGTAATATAACTTGAATAAAAAGCATTCACCCTTATTTTTATATATCGGTTATGCCAACTCAAAATTCGCCCTAATGGCAGGGGGTGAATAGGTATTAACCCTTATTTTTATATATCGATTATGCCAACTCAAAATACTCAATTATTTTAAATCTTTTTCGGTACAACTATTTATAATGGTTCAATAATACAATCAAATTTTGTTTTACAATAAGATTATGTGATTATTGTTAAATAGTTAAATTATTTATTTCATATGTACTACTAATAATTTATCCACTTATTTTTATGTTATTATAGTTTCATTTGTAATCTTTAAAAATAATTATAAAGTAGCTTTTTTAGTATAAAAAATTTTAAAGAGTCAACATAATTGGTTTTGTATTGATATTGTCCTAAGCTTGTGATGATTATATGTATATGTTTTTTCGGATTGATATTGGACCGACACTTTTGAATGTTAAATTATGTTATGAAGCTTGGGTTAATGATAATTTATGTGAAGATATATTAATTTATGTTTATAATTTATTATTGTTATGTTAATAATATAAAGAATAATATACTTAAAAAAAACTTTAAAAATTTTAAAAATCCTGCTACCAATCAGATTTTTAAAAAATCTACATATACCCGAATTTTAATATATCTGGTACCTAATGTGTGTACCGGATTTCTTAAATATCATGTACATTTCTTTACCGGACTTTTTAAATATGTAAAATATATTGCCCAAAATAATTGGTCTAAAATAGATTTTTCTAAAAATACGGTAAAAATACGTAATTTTGGTACTGAGATTTTAGTCAATCTGATAAATCTTCATGAATTTCCAAAAAAACTTGGGATATTACACATAATTTTAAAATTCAAATAAAAATTCAGGAAACAAGGATTTTGTAAAAATTTGATATTCTGATCCAAATATCTAGAAAAACACAATTTTTCAAAATCTAAAAAAATTGATTTTATTTGTTTTAAGAATTTTTTTAGAATTGTACTCAATGGAGGGTTCCAGGTATAAGAACAAGGGTACCTCGTGAAATAGTTTGATTGCTTGTGCAATTTCTTTGTGATGGGAGTTAAATGTCCTTCAAAATGAAATTTGTGCATATGATAAGTTTTAATTTTATTTTATAGAAATAGCATCTCTAGTATGTACTAATTTTGATGATGGAGAAAGCCATTGATCCGTTTCTTGTACGCTTTCTTTCCCCAACCATCTAGGGTCTGATGGCGGCTCCCCACCTTCATGGTGGTTTTTTTTTTCCACCTTCATGGTTGTCTCCTCCACTCCTCTATGGAGAGTACTACTCCCTCTCACCGGTTAACCCCTTTCATCGACCTCCCTCTTTCACTACCCTGAATCACCGCCAAACCCCTATTCCTTCTAAAGCGGCCGCCATCGGAGCCACCACCAACGACTGCTTTCACACCCTCAAAGTTGTCAATCGATGGTTCATCTCCAAAACTCTTTCTGCTGACCCCGACGCCCTCAGAGGCACTATCGACTGCTCCCACAACTTCGATGGTATTGACCGCTCGACCAACTCCTAAGCCACCATGGTTTACCTACGATTTACGATTTCTTCCTCCTTTCAATTTATCTAATTTTAGTTTTGTGTTTTTTGTCTTGTGTTGTTGTCTTTTGGGTTCTATGTATGCACTCTTTGTGTTTGACAATATGACTTGTAAGTGTTTTGCTTTTTGGAGTATCTTCAAGGTGTTTGTTGTTTTGCTCCAAAGAAGTTTGGATGTTGATAATGGATTTTGGAGTAAAAATCTCAGTGTGATTTTTATTAAGTTCCTCTCTTCTTTCCAACAAAGGCTTCTTTTAGAGATGATGGGTTTTTTCAAGTTAATCGAATTGGACGTGATATAGCTAAAGAAATGATCCGTAACTGGATATATTCAAAGATTGTGGTTCTCAAACTCATTTATCTATTTTGGAAGTGTGTTGCTTGGTTGCTTGAATTAAAGGCTTAGATGGATATTACTCTTTTGGATTATAACTTCTCAAAGTTTATTGTTATCCAATCTTTAGGAGACTTAATTATTAGTGTTGTTTTTAGTTTGAGGATGAGAAATACTCTCATTCAATATTTATTTTTATATTTGCACTCCTTCTATTTTATCTATTGAATGAAATTGCTTACCATCATATTTGCCTTTATATTTGTAGTCCTTCTATTTTATCTATTGAATCGATTGTGATTTTGATTCTCAATGTAAATAAGAAATGGTTTGATTTTAAGTTTTTAAATAAATTTGTCATTTTGATTTGAACAGATTTGAATTAAATATTTCTATATTAAATGATAAAAAAAATACATACTGTAACAAAAAAGGTAAAAAAATTGATTTTTTATTAACAGTTCTAATCGCCATAACAAACCGTTCGAAACAGTTTAGAATTTAGACTGATATATCAAACTAATAATATTGTTCAGTTTTCTATAAATTTAAACAGTTTTATTTGAATGATTTTATAATGATTCAATTTAATTTTCTATATTATTGGAGAATAGTTAGTTAGACTTAGTTACACTAACTATAACTATGAAAGTTAGTTAGTTGGGGAGAGGAACTGATAATACTATATATACTAAGCATTCACTCTTGTAAAAACAACAATGAAATTTAATGCATGAAGATCATGTTATCCATTTCTACTGTAACTAACTATTCTCCAATATATATCTAACTATACCATGAACAACCCTTCATCATTTAGTTATAAACTTGAAATATAGATCACAATAGGCAACTCAGTTACAAAATATTTGGTCAGTACTGCACATGATAAGATATGCTATGTGTTTATGTAAAAGTACTGCACGGTGGTTCCGTTTCAAACAGCTCCATTTCATGATTGAAAAGAAAATGGATGAGCTTAACATAGAGAAGGAAATTTTAAGAGAAGACGACCTAAACATGTAATGACCAGATAACTCACCTCCGTGGCGAAAAAGTGGCGGCCGGAAACGAGAGAGAAGATGGTCGGAGCCGATTGACTGAAACAATGATTTGATCGTTTTATCATAGAGACGAGATGATGAGGAGTACAAAAACGTTGCTCGTTATGCAGTTGGGAGTCGTGGTGGTCGGAAATTGTTGAAGAAATGGGTGGCGACGACGACAACGGTAGGGTTTCAGAGGATTGAAGGTTTATCTCCTCTCTCTCTTATGTGTTCACGTGGGAGTAAGAAGAATATATGGGATGTTCAAGCCCATATTCAAAGTCAAAAGAAAAACATAATAACCAAATTAAAATATTTTTAATATTTATTAAATAAATTCTTTTTCTACTAAAATGTAAAATTCAATAAAATTACTTAGAGATAAATAAAATAAAACATAATATATTTTAATTCTAAATAATTTAATATAAATATTTTTTATTAATTTATATATATATATATATATATATATATATATATATATATATATATATATATATATATATAAATAGTAAAAGTTATTTATAAATTTAAAGAGATCATATATAATTTCCTACAACACAAAATTTATATTAAATAAATGAGATTGAAAGTTAAATTAAAAAAATAAAATGTATTTTGTTACTTTTGTTTTAAAATTTTTAATTTTAAATAAGCTATGAAAACGTTTTTAAAAACGTCTTTGTAATTAGCCCTATACCAGCGCTTTTTAGGGAAAAAGCGCTTTCGTAGCTGTCACCTCGGTTTTTTGACGAGAACTGACTCTTCTTTTTAATTTTTTGGCATTTTTCAAAAAAAAAAGCAGAGAGTCGCCACCGACTTTTATTTTATCCAATTAAGAAAAGGTTTATAAAAGAAACAGGAAAAGACCTTTGAGAGATTTTGGATTTGGGGGGTAGGTTATACAAAGGGAAGGTATTAGCACCCTTTGTATCCATGGTTATCCATGGGCTCTTAATTGCTTAGCTCACTTGTTTGAATCATCGTTAGCTTGAAATGCTTGTATGTGGTTTTAAACCTTTTGTAAAAGAATTAACTTTGTAATGATCCTTGTGCGGATATATACAAAGTGTTTATCTTTGGAAGATGCTTTGATGGTTTGAAAAAGATCTTTAACCTTGTAGTTATCCTTGTTTGGGAATTATACAAAATATAGTCTTTTGAAATTTTGTTTTGGAAAACAGTGATGTGTGAAACATCTGTTGTTTGTTTTGATTTTGTGTGAGCAAGCAATTAGGAGGCCTACCCTATGTTTGTAAGGTTCTTTCCTTATTCTTTTAGAAAATTTTTCTTTACTGGATATAAACTGGAACTTGAATTTGTGATCGAGTAATTGAAATGAGTACTAGAGGGATTACCCTAGATGTGCAAGTGTGATTATGTTTGATTTCAAATATATTATCTTTGAGATTAGTAATCTAGCGCTTGAGTTATTATTCTTGCCATACACGTAGTTAAATATGTACAGAACTTAAAGTGCAGAAATGTAAAGTGCGGAAAGTAAATTTACGCTATTACGTTGATTGTGCGAGAAATGTAAACTACGCTATTTACATGAATTTTGCAACCTAATACACTTATCTAGGAATTGAAATTGCAATAAAATAAAGGTGTGTGTTTTTAATTTTTTTGATGGAAAGATTTGAAGTAGAATTGAAACAAAAGTTTGAAAATATTGATTGAAAACTAGGTTAAAACGATGTAAACCTAAGTCTAATGTTAATTTTGATTAATATGATCTAACGTCTAACTAATTAAATAAACCCTAATTACTATGTGAAGTAATTGACTATGTCAAGTGAAAGGTAAGAAAACCCTAGGTCTAATTTGTTTTTAGCCTAAATCAATTTTTTTGTTATTTTTTGATTATTTTATGATAATTAACCTAATTAATCTCTAATTAAATTAATTAAACATGGTGATTAAATGACAAATAAAATCTAACCTAATAAGATTAAGCTAAAAATTATGTCAAGGAGAAAATTAATTGATTTTAGTTCAAAACCTAATTAATTAAGTGTTCTAGAAAATTAATAAAACTAATTAAATAAGTCTATTTAATTAATTATACAAATATTAAAAAAAAATATTTTTTATTTTTATCAAAAATTAAAGTGACATTTTTTTGTTAATAAAAAGGAAGAGAAAATATTTTTGGGGTTTTTGATAGGTTGATTTTAATTAAAACTGAAAATATTAGATATTTAAATTAAATATGCAGGGGGTGTGAAACCAAGGCTGGGTTTTAAACTGAAATCAGTTATTTTCTGCATCTGGGCCAATAACCAAGGGGTGTGGAAATCAATTCGTGCAAGGCCCAGTCCAATTGTTTCTATTTTTTCTGAATTTAAGTCATGTGGGGCCCACGTTTTTAAGTAACAACCAATCACGTTTTAATGTTTTGCCACGCAAGCCATGGACCTGTTGACTGGCCAATGGGAAGACTGGAAGGAGCCACGTGAGCAAGTGACCGGTCTCTCCAAAACAGTGTGTCGGAACAGTGGATTCCGGTTGTCTTCTCCGGCGAGGTGATTTTGAAAACCTGCAAAATCGTTAGTTTTGAAGCACAAGGAATACCCTATCCACCTAATTCGAACCTCCTGAACACGATGGTGGCCTTGGTTTCTCCTAAAAGTGTTTGTATCAAGAGATTCGAAGCAAAGAGTTCAAACACAGTTAAACATGGCAAAGCTTGTTTCAGGGACCTATGCTTCCATGTGCTACGTGTAACACCCTTCTAAACCCCGCGGAAATTAATAAAATAATTTTCAGAGTAAAACATGAAAACAAGGGTGCCACAATACAATTTAAAACAAATTATCACAAATTCATTGTCATGCTTTCACTAAGGAACAATCTGTCATAATACACAAACATCTCATGTTTACACAGCGGAGAATTCATCATACGGATAAGCATAACATCATCTATGCAATATCCCACATAATCTAATACAACAACATGATAGAGTATCATCATAAAACTCTAATCTAACGTTCCCCCAGTGTTACAATATCAGAGCATGACACCGACGCTATACTAAACAACCTGACTCATGAGCTAATCCTCACCGAGCCAAAAGCCGCTACCCGCCAATCTGAAATCATCAAAGTAAGGGTGAGTCTCATCACAGTTAACAAATATTATTGCATCTTAAATAACAACACATCATAGTTATATTATTCACCCAATTCATCATATTCAGATTATCAGGAACATCTATCATTTACACAAACATCAACGGAACACATCTTTCAAGCAGACAATCATACTCAACATTAATCCAACAAAACACACAACACATCATCAATATTTATAACACTGGAATACATCCAATCATGTTATAAAAGTATGCATATGTATGAACTGACACTATGCATGTGGTACCAACATCATCAAATGGGAATAACCCATGACCGATCCAACATCATCCAGATACGGCCCTGCCAGCACAGATTCCACACAATGGGAATCATGCCCTTCACTGATCCAACACATCCCTCATGGATACAGTATCAACAATGCACATGAATGAATGCAACATATACAACATACTTATACCATCGTCAAGTCTAATGAGTAACATCATCAAATACTCATTTCATCATCATCATTAACATCATCATCATCATCAAAGTATGTTTATATACATTAGCATCATTCAATACAATCAATCCTCATAATCATCATCAACATCATCATCATCATCATCAAAGAACATACATGTGTCCACATCAATCATCATCATCAATAAGAAGAACACACATGTACCCACATCATTCCAAAACAAATCAATCAACATCATACAATTCTCTACAAATCATCACATCATAATGCTTTCAAAACAACATCTTATATTGTCACATTTCATCATATATGTCGACAATACATCATCCAATCAAACAAATCGTCACATGATTAATATTTCAACATAGCATGTATTTAACACATCTCATCACATATATGTACAATACATCATTCATCAAGAAATAAAATCATATTTAAAAATAATTGGATTCACACCTCATTTCATCATTTAAACACGTAGGTTATCTCATAAGATTCATCGTGCTCGAAACGGCACTAAAAACGGACCTACGGTTCGAAAGTTACACATCATTTAACTTTCCCAAGAATTCAACTAACGCTACAGTACGCGGCGCGACCAAGACTACGCGGCGCGACCTGAAACATACCAACACGTTCGCGACGCCAACCCATGCACGCGGCGCGATACGAGCAAACATGTACGCCTTCGCGGCGCCAACACAGGTACGCGGCGCGACCTGTGCGTATCACCACTTCCCAACATTTTGCCTTCATGTTCGCGGCGCCAACTCTATGTACGCGGCGCGAACCGGCGATTTTCGGAAACCCCAACCTGCAGAAAACAGCATTCTATGCATTCCTAAACACCCCCAAGACATACCAGTGCGAACAGAGATACATAGATTGCCCAAAACAACACAAATTACATCTCTCAATGCACCAATTACGCATCAATTAAGATTATAACAACACAGACATCATAGATTTACACATAGAGGTCAAAACATCATACAACTGACACAATCCCTAAACCTGTCATATGATCCAATTGACTCAACAACATCCCTAATCAATATCATTATCTAAAAACACGATAATAGATGATAACCAGAGAGTCCCCCCTTACCTTAGCCAAGAGTTCTTGATCTTTGGTCCTCTTCCTCTTTGCGTTCCTCATCTCTTCTCTTCCACTTCTTATTTTTCACGTTCTGCCTCTTTTCCTCATTTTCCAATTTTCCTTATTTTATGAAACATAACATTTTAGTTAGTAAGGCTTTACTAACATAATACCCCCTCTTTACTAACACCACACTTGGCCCAATAGCCTATCTCATATTTCCTTCCAATTAATTCCACAAAATACTGAATAATTCCAAATAATAATTTAATTTCCAATTAAATTAAATTTAGAAAATATGGGGTGTTACAACTCTCCCCCACTAAAAGAGTTTTCGTCCTCGAAAACATACCTCAAGTAACCAGCTCGTATAAGAGTCCTTCACCTGACTCTCCAGCTCCCAATTATCAGTACCATCAGTCAATCCCAATTAACATAACCAACAGGAAACATGTTTCGTACATTCAAATCCCAGTTCTTACGTCACATTTGACCATCCAAGGTGTACCACTCATAATATCTCCAAAAGGTTAACAACAATAGAACTTAAGGTACAACCTATACCATACGCTCAACAACTGAGTAATACAATTACACAATCCTTAGTATGATCACACTTGATCCACAATGCAGTAATGCATTCCATCTACCAACATACCAACCTCAGACACACTTTTCTATCTAAGTGATAATGTAATACTTACATTTTTCATCAACCACTTCCTTCAAGAAACTCAATACTCGTATTCTTATACCATTGAATTTCAATTATCTGACTCCTCTTAAGTCACACCATCAACTATCCAACACTTTACATTCTGCTTCCGCTACACTACTCCGATTACTCATTACAATCATCTACACCAATTAGATTTCTTAGTTTTGCCCAATTCCAACTCTCTTTACTCATTCGTTTAAAATCCTCCTTTACCATACATGGTATTAATTTACCACTTAGCAATACTTATACTCATTCAACAACAAATTCATGAGTTACTGCATCTATTAAGACATTCCAATCATTGGAACGAGTATACATGAGTAGTTATAACCACACTTATCAACCTCAATATACCATTGCTTACAAAATAACTCAACTGAGTCCCACTCTTCTCCAAGAATTAAATCAACTTCATCCTTCATAAAGTATATTTCCTCATTATATATGAAAATCTACAATAACACCTTTCACAACACAAAATTATTATAGCATCATATAGTATCAACTCATCGTCTTAACTTCGCCGAATGCATACTCGTCAACCACGTACAACCATAATAACATGTTCATCATCTCGGAAATTATTCAAAAGGGTTCTAATTCCCCGACACAACATCTTTACATCCACTAGATTCTAAATCCAACATATAGATTAATACATGTTCTCTAAGTAGGCTCCCGACATATTAATTCCTTTACTGCCCGCGAGTAGTACTCATAACACTACTTCACATCACACTTTCGCTGCGTGACTCTAATTACTCGTCTTAAGTTATCATCCAATATATTGCACTCTTTTGTATTCACTTCTTCATAAGTTCACACAACATAGTGAGTGATTATTCTCACGACTTAGTATTCCTCACATCTTAAACCATTAAGGTAACAAAACAAGCTTATCTCTTCTATATGATTCCATCTACTACCAACAAGAGATTTAGGGTGATCAAGTCCTAAATTTGTCAATATTAGTCGAAAATCATATTTAAGCATAAACCGTCGTTACTACATAATAGTGTTCCTTTCCGAGTTTGCACCCAAACTCATTAACATCGTCATAGTCCAATAATTCACTACGGTGTCCTTCTAGAATATCCTTCTGAAGCTCAAAACTTCAGTTACACAAATCCAATCACTCAACCTCATTACATCGTTTTCGTCGATTCTGAATTCACCGCCTCTACTTTGGTAATTTAAAGTCAACCTATCGATCAACTCAACATCATCTTTCTGACCTTCTCTAATCTCGTCACGAATACCACTAGTAATCTTCTAGCATACCCAATCAAACACTACTAGGAGTGCCTTCACATACCAACTCAAGTCTCAAAAATTGTCCAACTAAATCCAACTCATTCATCATTAGCACCGGCATATTTAAAGACTTCCTACACAACACAGTAACACCACATTCATAACTTGTGGTTTTAATCCAAATTCTATTACATCCTTCACGTCCAAATATCATCCCACTCGTAATCTCAACACAGTCTTCCTCACGTCAACAATTGTGAGAAATTCCCTACAAATTCTTCTTTTATACTTATCGTTACTTTGCCATCACAAATACGATTCCAAGGGTTCTAAAGTTTATTCCATCTTTACTACTAATTCACTTCTCACTAAAATCCATCGGTACTCAATTCATCTTTCTCACCGAACATCTCGTCAATTAATTCATCGACAACATATTCTACTCAATTCTGTTTCAAACAATCGCGGTAGTAGGCATTCTTATTCAACAAGCTTCACGTTTCCTTAACCAACTTCATAATATCTCCTTATAGGATCAATCTACTGTATTTATAACTCTCCCATAAATTACAACACAATCCCTCCTCTTCGTAGGTTCAAACGGCACATCAATCCGACACTCGGAACTCAAGATATGAATTTTCCAATCATTGTCCGAAAAATGCAACACTGACATCATGCAGTGACACTCTATATGACATATCTAAAACTCCTCAATTGGTAAATTCAATTCTTAAAATTACTTCTCAACAAACCTGCTAATTGTTCCTTCGATCCCTTCAACACTGACACTGACATCCCGTGCAGTACCAATAAACAAGTCTAGTTATAAGAACAAGAGTAACCGTAACTTCGGCTCTTACCAACGTCATTCCTGTCACAATTAATTATCTTACAGCTGTTGCAACCATTTTTATAACAAAGTTCATCTCATTAGCTTTCCGACGCTTCAAACGGAACTCAAATCGGACGTCCAGAACTCCAGTTATGAATTTTCGAAGTTCCGCAGCTATTTAGCATTTTCCCTGCGTTTTGCTTACGAAAATCTCTCTCCAAAACTCATTCTCTTCAACTCTATCACATTCCAAACAGCCCCTTATCGTATCTCTTCACTTCCAAACATCCTTATAACTTAAGCGACACATTCCCCCGCCGAAGTCCGCTTTCTGCAACATCACGACAACAATCCTCCTTGCAAACTCGTAACTGAACCTCTTCCGAGACGCAAGGCTACTCAACTGACAACTTCGCAGCACACCAGCAGAGCTGACACCTCACAACTCTCCAATCTCCTTCTCTTACAATAATTGTCAATTACCTCTAATCACCTTCCTTCAAGATGTTCCAACTCAATTCCCAGTGAAGTCTTAATTCCAAGTCACCTTCAACTCGGGAAAACAACAAACTCCGACAACGCTCGCACTGTTGCCAACAACAGCCTACTGAATCAATCTCCTTGCAACTGAAACATAACCGAGAAGCGAAGCTTCTCCCCCACTTGTTTCAATCCAACACCTGCAATAAACAACCAAGTACCGACAGTGATTCACTCACATGTCGCGTACCAAGGAATAAAATGCCGACAATATACAACTGTCGCGCAACTCCACTGACTCAACAATTGGCCGGACGGACCAACCTGCTCTGATACCACTATTGTAACACCCTTCTAAACCCCGCGGAAATTAATAAAATAATTTTCAGAGTAAAACATGAAAACAAGGGTGCCACAATACAATTTAAAACAAATTATCACAAATTCATTGTCATGCTTTCACTAAGGAACAATCTGTCATAATACACAAACATCTCATGTTTACACAGCGGAGAATTCATCATACGGATAAGCATAACATCATCTATGCAATATCCCACATAATCTAATACAACAACATGATAGAGTATCATCATAAAACTCTAATCTAACGTTCCCCCAGTGTTACAATATCAGAGCATGACACCGACGCTATACTAAACAACCTGACTCATGAGCTAATCCTCACCGAGCCAAAAGCCGCTACCCGCCAATCTGAAATCATCAAAGTAAGGGTGAGTCTCATCACAGTTAACAAATATTATTGCATCTTAAATAACAACACATCATAGTTATATTATTCACCCAATTCATCATATTCAGATTATCAGGAACATCTATCATTTACACAAACATCAACGGAACACATCTTTCAAGCAGACAATCATACTCAACATTAATCCAACAAAACACACAACACATCATCAATATTTATAACACTGGAATACATCCAATCATGTTATAAAAGTATGCATATGTATGAACTGACACTATGCATGTGGTACCAACATCATCAAATGGGAATAACCCATGACCGATCCAACATCATCCAGATACGGCCCTGCCAGCACAGATTCCACACAATGGGAATCATGCCCTTCACTGATCCAACACATCCCTCATGGATACAGTATCAACAATGCACATGAATGAATGCAACATATACAACATACTTATACCATCGTCAAGTCTAATGAGTAACATCATCAAATACTCATTTCATCATCATCATTAACATCATCATCATCATCAAAGTATGTTTATATACATTAGCATCATTCAATACAATCAATCCTCATAATCATCATCAACATCATCATCATCATCATCAAAGAACATACATGTGTCCACATCAATCATCATCATCAATAAGAAGAACACACATGTACCCACATCATTCCAAAACAAATCAATCAACATCATACAATTCTCTACAAATCATCACATCATAATGCTTTCAAAACAACATCTTATATTGTCACATTTCATCATATATGTCGACAATACATCATCCAATCAAACAAATCGTCACATGATTAATATTTCAACATAGCATGTATTTAACACATCTCATCACATATATGTACAATACATCATTCATCAAGAAATAAAATCATATTTAAAAATAATTGGATTCACACCTCATTTCATCATTTAAACACGTAGGTTATCTCATAAGATTCATCGTGCTCGAAACGGCACTAAAAACGGACCTACGGTTCGAAAGTTACACATCATTTAACTTTCCCAAGAATTCAACTAACGCTACAGTACGCGGCGCGACCAAGACTACGCGGCGCGACCTGAAACATACCAACACGTTCGCGACGCCAACCCATGCACGCGGCGCGATACGAGCAAACATGTACGCCTTCGCGGCGCCAACACAGGTACGCGGCGCGACCTGTGCGTATCACCACTTCCCAACATTTTGCCTTCATGTTCGCGGCGCCAACTCTATGTACGCGGCGCGAACCGGCGATTTTCGGAAACCCCAACCTGCAGAAAACAGCATTCTATGCATTCCTAAACACCCCCAAGACATACCAGTGCGAACAGAGATACATAGATTGCCCAAAACAACACAAATTACATCTCTCAATGCACCAATTACGCATCAATTAAGATTATAACAACACAGACATCATAGATTTACACATAGAGGTCAAAACATCATACAACTGACACAATCCCTAAACCTGTCATATGATCCAATTGACTCAACAACATCCCTAATCAATATCATTATCTAAAAACACGATAATAGATGATAACCAGAGAGTCCCCCCTTACCTTAGCCAAGAGTTCTTGATCTTTGGTCCTCTTCCTCTTTGCGTTCCTCATCTCTTCTCTTCCACTTCTTATTTTTCACGTTCTGCCTCTTTTCCTCATTTTCCAATTTTCCTTATTTTATGAAACATAACATTTTAGTTAGTAAGGCTTTACTAACATAATACCCCCTCTTTACTAACACCACACTTGGCCCAATAGCCTATCTCATATTTCCTTCCAATTAATTCCACAAAATACTGAATAATTCCAAATAATAATTTAATTTCCAATTAAATTAAATTTAGAAAATATGGGGTGTTACACTACGCTGGATCTTCCCTAAACATGAAACGTATATGAACACGAAAATGATTAGTGATGCATGTATGAAAAGATATGAGTGAGATAAACTTCACCAATTCGGAGAGAGTGAGTGAGGCTTCTATAAGGTGTTTTAGCTTCGTGTAAGGGTTGGGTTTTGGTCCTGGGAATGTCAGGAGGAAGATTGGATGGCTGGAATTGATTTATATTAGCTGTGGAAGTTGTTTCAAAATTTTGAGTTTCTTGGATAATTTTGAAGTTTTATGTCTATGGTTTAGAGCATGTATTTTGCATATGTGATGGTTTGGACTTGGTGTATGAAGGCTCAGAAGAGTATTTGTGTGTTTGGTTTGGCTTGAGAATGGATGGAAAATGAAATTCGAATTTTACAAGTTCTTTGATATTTTTGAGAATTTTGGTGGAGTTCTTAAGCTAGTGAATTCGTCCCCCTTTTGTTGCTGAAGCTTGCTCTCTATTTATAGACAAGTGTTCTGAAGCAGATAAACTTGAATGCCAAGTCCAAGTCTTGCATACTTGAGTACTTTGAATTTTTGCACATTTTCATTAATGGAAGCTTTGAAAAACATGGCCATGGTTTCCAATTTCTTCACCCACTTCCGCCACTCCAATGCTCAGAGATTTCTGTCCCCTTGAACCAATCTTGAATCTAGAAGCAAAGACTTTGCCAACATCTTGAATCATTTCTTATTAATTTAATTTTAAATGAATAAAATTAAATCAAAATGAAATAAAACCCTCATGGGCCTAAGATTGGTCGTGGATGGCCTTAAGCAATCTTAGAAACATGTTTGGATCACAAAAGATTAGGCCCCTTTGGAAAAAAATCAAGTTTGATCAATGTTGGTTTCATGTATTTTCCCAAAAAATGGCCAACTTCAACAAGGCATAACTCTTTCAATTTTGATCATATGAAGGAGTTCTTGTACTTTTTAGAATCCTTAAGATATCCTCTACAAGCCACTTTGGAAGCTTTTTTTGCATTTGGAGAAGTTATCTTGATGTTATGGGCTTTGACAAAAAACTGCTTTTTGTTGACTTTGAAAATGACTTGTAATGTCTTGGCTCATATCTCCCAAATGGTAAATCCAATGATCATGGGACCAATTTCATTTGAAAGGTAATTGAATTTCCTTCAAAATGAGCTTTGGTTGGAATTTTTATGATGAACGAGGAGAGAGTTATGGCCGGTCAAAGTTCAGTTGACTTTTAGGTAAAAACCCTAATTTTGAAACTTGGAATTTTGTCGATTTCTGAACTTTTCTTGATGAATTATGATCAACCATTGATCAAATGATGAATATTTTGACAAAATATGGATGTTGACAAAAAATTGCATTTTTGACTTTTGTTGACCACGGTTGACTTTTTGCCCTACACAGTCGATTCTGAGCAATTGACTGAGCAATCTGGTGATTTGAAGTTTGAAAATTTGTCTGATGATACTTTGAGATATGTGTGAATTTGTGAAATCCATTTGAGGTCTCAAAAGTCTCATTTCCCTGAAAAACCAAAAACCCTAGTCAGAGACTATTTGTGTGGGAGACAGCTAGGCGTACCTGATTTTTGCGCAATGTTGAGTCTCTGCTGATCATGTGAGTTTCAGGAGACTTCTAGAGCAAAAATCTTTGAAATTTGAAGTGCAAAATATTTGAGGTGTAATAGTTGAATTGACTGTTGATACAGATGCGGAGAATTGCGCTGATAGCGGGTTTACGGGTAACTGTTTGTCCGGGTATTAGTGCAGCAGTAAAAGTGAAAACTTAACAGTTAAAGTTAATTTTTTCTTTTTGTTTTTGTTGTGTTAATGGTGAAAAATTATTTACATGATTTGTTAGAAAAACAAAAACATAATAAATAAAAATATATACTGTACGCGCACAAATATTGAAAATAAAACGATAAATGATTTAATGCACAGAAAAATAAATATTTAAATAGCAATAAAACATAAACAATATTTCAATATTTAAATAACAGTACAACAGACAGTACGATATTTAATACGGACAATACAAATATTAAATAACGACAAAAACAATGAACAGTACATTATAACACATACCACGAACGGTACATTATTTGAAAACGACAAATACGACAAACTTTAAGTATGACGATTAAAGACCCACGCTATAAACAACAGTAGATAGATGGCCGGGAGTGAAAACAACCCAGGTTCGCATTCTTTAGGATTATGAAGACAAAAAAAAGACATGATCACCACAAAAATAGTGATGACCACAAGAAG
The DNA here is from genome assembly GCF_029867415.1 of Vicia villosa. Lineage (NCBI taxonomy): Eukaryota > Viridiplantae > Streptophyta > Magnoliopsida > Fabales > Fabaceae > Vicia > Vicia villosa. The sequence continues at coordinate 108,291,182 of NC_081181.1, read as the reverse complement.
AAACGTTTCCACCCACTTTGCCATTTTTTGCCGAGGAAGAAGAGAAAATGATTTTATGGAAGATATTATGAGATTGATAGAAATTTGGGAGATGAGTGAAAATTTGATGTGAGAAATTATGAGAGAAATGAGGAGTATTTATAGAGTGAAAAAGTGAATGGAGACGTTGGGGAATGGAGTGGCACCGTAAAAGGGAAAATTTGAATAGTAGTAGAATTTGAAAAAAATATGGTAGGTTTTGAAAAGAAAGAGGTATAGAATAAAGTTAGGATTTGATTTGAAAGAAGGAGGTTTGAAAAGAAAAGAAGAGATTTTGAAAAATAATATAGTATAAAATAAAAATTAGTGGGAAATAAAACCAATAATAATTTAATTGTTACTAGTATAATCTGAAACGCCGGACTCTGCGGCTGCAAATTTTAATTCTGTACCAACTGCGTCAGCATTATTTATCTGAAAATAAATCTCAAATAAACAGTGTATGAAGTGATAAACAGTATTTGGCGTTTATGTAAGAATAAATTCAACAACGAACCAAAATACTGTATAAAAAATTCTAAAAATTGAGTATTCATAAAATCAGGATATTTATGAAATAAAAATTCAAGATTGTATAAAACTTCAAATTTTTAGACAGAAGTCTGTTGACTTCTCTTTGAAAAAAAACGCGGGCAAATTTTGGGGTATAACAGTAGCCTACCCCTATAGCAGCGCTTTTAAAAGCGCTTTCATATCTTACCTTATAGCAGCGCTTTTATAAAGCGCTTTCTTAAGATAACCTTAGAAAGCGCTTTTTAAAAGCGCTTTCGTAGGATCCCCTATAACAACTCTTTTTTCCCTTGTTTTTTAGTTTTGCTTTTAGCGATTCCTATAGCAGCGCTTTCGTAGATGTGCTGCTAAAAGTCAAATTTGGCGTAGTGATACATTAGTTTTTATCCCTATAATATAACTTATCTTCTTTATTGTTTTTATACAAAGGTAAACAATTTTAGTATTTTACATTTGCATCGGTACACATCGTGATTTTGCTTACATGCTTTCCATATGTCAAATCCGCTTATTTAATGTAAGTCAATGTCCTCAGTTGCGTCAACATGCTCAAGTTGCGCTTGCTTTATATTTTATTGCTAGAAAAAAAATACTTTCATCTCTTTCAAGTACATTAAAATCTACCTACTTTCTCTAAAGTTCACTTTCAATGGCAGAGCATGGGTTGCTTTCGATGGACACTATGATCGCTAGGACTGCAACTGCATTTTATTTGTAACCACGTTGTTTTGATCCGACTATCACCCTAACCTTCAATTTCGCTGTACTTTACTATTGTAAGTATTTACTATTGAACAAAAATCTAGCTGTAATAATATACTAATGATTTTTACTTGCTGTAAAAAATAGGCAGCAGATACAAAAACTCAATAAAACTAGGTAAATGTGTTGACCTTTGGCGTTGACTAATCTTCAAACACGCATATGTTACCAAGAGTTAACCTCTCTATTCTTTTGATTTTGTAATCAGCATTGAACTTCTCGTACTGCAAAAGAATCTAAACATAAATTTTGTGGCCATGGAGTTGCAGCATTTATCCTAAAACCTTATGGTCTTAATCTACAAATTCTCATCATAAGGTAACCTATTATTATTTGCAAATTTTTAGTTTGTTCCCTAGATTTTTGAATGATTACAGTCAGTAACTGCATCAACATATATGAATGTTGACACTTGAATCCTAAGTTAATAAGGAATATAGAGGTACTGCTAGAACAAATGCCATTGTCTTTTATGAAGTTTACTTTTTATTTACAGACACGGAGATAACAATGCAGTAATTCAAAGGGAGCTTGACATTAATGGATATTCACCCTTTTTGATTATTGGAATTGTATCATGTAATAAATAATGTACATTCATCACGAATTATTGTGCTTAGTTGACCATAGTAAATATACAATCATAAAGAATTATTTGTCAATTTATATGGAAGAAACATTCATAAAGGGTGAAAATGATAAGAATCAATAATTTTTTTATAATAGAAACATTTATCATGAATTTTTTTGTCTATTTTTTTAATTAGGCTAAATTACACTTTTTGTCCCCCTATTTTGGTCAATTCACGAAATCAGTCCCCCTATTTATTTTTTAAACAGTTTTGGTCCTCATGTCCATTTTTCGTCCAAAAAATGTTGATTTTTCAATTTTTTTGTATCGTGGGATATTTTATGAACGAGAGAGAACGCAGAGAGCGTTTTTTGGAGAATGAAAGAGATGAACGAACAAGCTGGGAGAAAAAGACGACGATCAGAGAAGACGATTAAAGGAAGAAAACGTCGTCAATAATTAATATTTCTTATTCCAAGTCAATAAAAGTATGCTACGTATCTAAAAAATAGTACACAACAGTGTTTTTTGAATGAAAAATGGACATGAGGGACCAAAACTGTTTAAAAAATAAATAGGGGGACTGATTTCATGAGTTGGCCAAAATAGGGGGACCAAAACTGTAATTTAGCCTTTTAATTATTTTAATAACATAATCGAAGTGATATTATGATTAATAAAGCATACTATAATATGTTTATTTGTTGTCTTGTCGGTGTTTCTTTATATTAATGAATCAAAGGTGAAAATCATTCAAAAATCTGTTAATTTAAACTAATCATACCATGGTTCTTAAATCCCAATAGTTTCATGTTAGGCTATCTCACATCACAGGATAAGAAGACGTGAGAAGAGAGCATAACCAAATTATTCAATAAAGCTACATAGTCAAGTTATTCATGTTTAAAATTCTTAATAAATTTTGTCTTGAATGTATGCAAGCAGTTTCTCATATTTTCTAATTTATTTTGTCAATTTATGTCAAAATATATGAATACAATACTATTTTATAAATTAGATTTTGCCGCTTATTATGGTTTTACAAAAATATTGAATTAGTCTCTCTATTTACGCGTAGGGGATATCAACTTCTTTTAGTTTTCAATATGTTTTGTCAATTTATTTTTAAATCTAATGGAACGGGTTCTTTTGTTTTGTGATAGATCATATGTGAAATCAAATATTTATTACATGTCTTTACTTATTTGAAGATTTTTAAAAGGCTCATTTTTTAAATAGGTTATTGAATCGAAATGGTATAATCATTTTATATTAAATGCAAAATAGTAATACTTCTCTAAAGTCAATCTAAATTTCCTTTTATGTATAATATTAATTTGTTAATTACAAATTACTTAATCAAAGTGATATGCGTATTTATCAGTAATTATAATTATTAATTATATTTTTATAATACATTAAATTACGTAATGGATGTTTAATAAATATTTCATTGCCATTAATTTAATTTATTGTCTATGTTATGAGTAGCATGTAGTGCCATGTTTTTGAATTTTAAATCTTGCTTTAAAAAAAAATACTGATTACACATTTGATTATTAGTATATCATTTAAATATATTAAAACTAATAATTTAAATATATTTAAAAAAAATGAGAAAAAGTTAAAATACAAAGTTATAATTCACTTAGTAAATTATTATATACAAATTTGAATCTCTTATCTATAGAGTTTTTTTCTAAAAATTTAAGTGAAATACATATAAAATGGTGAATATTAATGTATTCGGAAAAAAAATTGGTGATTTTTTTGTGCTTTGAGGAAATTGGTAGCTCATAAAAAGGGTTAAAAGTCTTTTTTATTCTTCGGCTCGTGCGTAGAGGCATGCGCACTGGCCAAACAAGATTGTTCCGCCTGTGAATCGAACTCGGTATTCCCCGAGTACGTCTTTGGACGAGGCTCCTTGCCAATGGAGCTCAACCGCTTGGTTTACCTTCCAACTACTTTTAACAATGGCTATAATATAACTTAATCCTTCTATACTTGAATTTTTCATTAACTTTTTTCTCATTTTGTAATTTGTAATGCAACTCCTATGAATTTTATTATTAAATGTTATCACTAAAAATATCAATTTATTGTTGTATTATAAAAAAACAATGAAAATGATATTGGTAAATTTTATCAATTCGTATGAATTTTATCAATTAAACTCATTATTTTCACGAGTCACAATAACTATAATGCATTTTTTTAATCAACAAAATATTTGTAAATATTTATAATTATTAGTGATATTTGTAAGTATATATATATATATATATATATATATATATATATATATATATATATATATATATATATATATATATATATATATATATTTAAATATTTTTAATTATTAGTAATTTTTTAATAATAATTATATATCATTAAGAACCAAATTTCATCGAATAATCTAAGATATAAATGATTTTATAATAATTAAACCAAATAATTAATTATTTTAAAAATATTTTTTATGTTTTATATATATTTTAAATTGTATTTTCAAAAAATAAATAATAATTCGATATTATAATTGTAAATGAGTAATAATATATACATGGGTGAGAGAATATTGTTGACATTATGTGAGAAATATGTTGGGGTATAATTGTATGGGAATGTAGTTGGGCCATAGATTGAGGCCTCTGACGGTCCATTTCGAGAGCCCATTAGGGTTTTGAAATACTTCGTAAGAAATGCTCCCATAACAGATCTAAGAATCCACTTTACCCCTCCTCGTTAGATCTAAGCTCTGTCCTCGGCTTTTCAGATCTAAACTCCATCATAGCTCCAGCTACGGTTTCTTCCTTACGTTTGCTTTCAGAAAGAAAAAAAATGCCTTCGCTTCTTCATAACACTCGATTTTGGAGAAATACTTGCATGGATACGAACCTAAACCCAAAATTTTAGGAACAACCAATGAAAAGAGAGAGAATATAAATTTTTTAAAATTTTAATTTCGTTTTTAATTGACATCATGGGGGTGGTTGAGATAAAAGAGGAGAGAGACAATTTTATTTTTAATTTTTAATTAATAAAAAAATGTGATTAGTTGTGTGTAAATACAGGTGTTGGGGTTGTGACTATGTAAATATTTTCCCTCGATTTTGTCACTCCGATTGCAATATTTTACAATTCTTAGGTGGACACATACCTAAGAAATTGTTTTACACACAACCAATCATAGAATTTTAATTAATTAAAAAAATAAATACTGATTTTTCTCTCTCCTTCATAATCTCAACCACCCCATGAATCCAATTAAAACCAAAATTAAAATTAAAATAAATTTAAAAAAGACTCTTTCTTATTGGTTGTGCCTAAGAATGTGGATTTAGGGTCGTGTCCATGCAAGAATTGCTCATTTTACACATCCCACTGCTGAAATATATTGTGAAGTACGAAGAGTCTGCTATGCTCGCAGGTGAGCTTCATAAGCTTATTTTTAAAAATTTAATTTTTTTTAAAGTTTCGTTGTTAGGATTGATTTGTATTTAGAGAATCTATATAAACCCTAGTTTTTGGAAAATTTAATCTAAATACTCTTCGATATCACTTTTCATCTCCAATATAACAGTCCAAATACACTACTCTCAAATTAACATACACTACTCTCAAATTAGCCGCAAACTCATACACTCCTCACACTCCTCGTGTTTCACTACCACCCAAATTCGTTCTCTTTCTTTCGTTTTGAATATGGGCAATTCGTTATCTTCAATTGAAAATGAATACTGCTTTGAAAAAGAGGTACGTATTGAAGAATCTTGGCTAAAATTCAATTTTGATATATGAGGTATGTTCAGTAATGATTAAACAGTTTTGTATTTGAAGAATCTTGGCTAAAATTCAATTTTGATATATGGAGTATGTTCAGTAATGATTAAACAGTTTTGTATTTGAAGAATCTTGTCTAAAATTCAATTTTCATATATGTGGTATGTTCAGTAATGATTAAACAGTTTTGTATTTCAAGAATCTTGGCTAAAATTCAATTTTGATATATGGAGTATGTTCAGTAATGATTAAACAGTTTTGTATTTGAAGAATCTTATCTAAAATTCAATTTTCATATATGGGGTATGTTCAGTAATGATTAAACAGTTTTGTATTTGAAGAATCTTGGCTAAAATTCAATTTTCATATATGGGGTATGTTCAGTAATGATTAAACAGTTTTGTATTTGAAGAATCTTGGCTAAAATTCAATTTTCATATATGGGGTATGTTCAGTAATGATTAAACAGTTTTGTATTTCAAGAATCTTGGCTAAAATTCAATTTTCATATATGGGGTATGTTCAGTAATGATTAAACAGTTTTGTATTTGAAGAATCTTGTCTAAAATTCAATTTTCATATATGGGGTATGTTCAGTAATGATTAAACAGTTTTGTATTTGAAGAATCTTGGCTAAAATTCAATTTTCATATATGGGGTATGTTCAGTAATGATTAAACAGTTTTGTATTTGAAGAATCTAGGCTAAAATTCAATTTTCATATATGGGGTATGTTCAGTAATGATTAAACAGTTTTGTATTTGAAGAATCTTGGCAAAATTCAATTTTCATATATGGAGTATGTTCAGTAATGATTAAACAGTTTTGTATTTGAAGAATCTTGTCTAAAATTCAATTTTCATATATGGGGTATGTTCAGTAATGATTAAACAGTTTTGTATTTGAAGAATCTTGTCTAAAATTCAATTTTGATATATGGGGTATGTTCTGTAATGATTAAACAGTTTTGTATTTGAAGAATCTTGTCTAAAATTCAATTTTCATATATGGGGTATGTTCAGTAATGATTAAACAGTTTTGTATTTGAAGAATCTTGGCTAAAATTCAATTTTGATATATGGAGTATGTTCAGTAATGATTAAACAGTTTTGTATTTGAAGAATCTTGTCTAAAATTCAATTTTCATATATGGGGTATGTTCAGTAATGATTAAACAGTTTTGTATTTGAAGAATCTTGTCTAAAATTCAATTTTCATATATGGGGTATGTTCAGTAATGATTAAACAGTTTTGTATTTGAAGAATCTTGTCTAAAATTCAATTTTCATATATGGGGTATGTTCAGTAATGATTAAACAGTTTTGTATTTGAAGAATCTTGTCTAAAATTCAATTTTCATATATGGGGTATGTTCAGTAATGATTAAACAGTTTTGTATTTGAAGAATCTTGTCTAAAATTCAATTTTCATATATGGGGTATGTTCAGTAATGATTAAACAGTTTTGTATTTGAAGAATCTTGTCTAAAATTCAATTTTCATATATGGGGTATGTTCAGTAATGATTAAACAGTTTTGTATTTGAAGAATCTTGTCTAAAATTCAATTTTCATATATGGGGTATGTTCAGTAATGATTAAACAGTTTTGTATTTGAAGAATCTTGTCTAAAATTCAATTTTCATATATGGGGTATGTTCAGTAATGATTAAACAGTTTTGTATTTGAAGAATCTTGGCTAAAATTCAATTTTGATATATGGAGTATGTTCAGTAATGATTAAACAGTTTTGTATTTGAAGAATCTTGTCTAAAATTCAATTTTCATATATGGGGTATGTTCAGTAATGATTAAACAGTTTTGTATTTGAAGAATCTTGTCTAAAATTCAATTTTCATATATGGGGTATGTTCAGTAATGATTAAACAGTTTTGTATTTGAAGAATCTTGTCTAAAATTCAATTTTCATATATGGGGTATGTTCAGTAATGATTAAACAGTTTTGTATTTGAAGAATCTTGTCTAAAATTCAATTTTCATATATGGGGTATGTTCAGTAATGATTAAACAGTTTTGTATTTGAAGAATCTTGTCTAAAATTCAATTTTCATATATGGGGTATGTTCAGTAATGATTAAACAGTTTTGTATTTGAAGAATCTTATCTAAAATTCAATTTTCATATATGGGGTATGTTCAGTAATGATTAAATAGTTTTGTATTTGAAAAATCTTGGCTAAAATTCAATTTTCATATATGGAGTATGTTCAGTAATGATTAAACAGTTTTGTATTTGAAGAATCTTGTCTAAAATTCAATTTTTCATATATGGGGTATGTTCAGTAATGATTAAACAGTTTTGTATTTGAAGAATCTTGTCTAAAATTCAATTTTGATATATGGAGTATGTTCAGTAATGATTAAACAGTTTTGTATTTGAAGAATCTTGTCTAAAATTCAATTTTCATATATGGGGTATGTTGAGTAATGATTAAACAGTTTTGTATTTGAAGAATCTTGGCTAAAATTCAATTTTGATATATGGGGTATGTTCAGTAATGATTAAACAGTTTTGTATTTGAAGAATCTTGTCTAAAATTCAATTTTGATATATGGGGTATGTTCAGTAATGATTAAACAGTTTTGTATTTGAAGAATCTTGTCTAAAATTCAATTTTCATATATGGGGTATGTTCAGTAATGATTAAACAGTTCTGTATTTGAAGAATCTTGTCTAAAATTCAATTTTCATATATGGGGTATGTTCAGAAATGATTAAACAGTTTTGTATTTGAAGAATCTTGGCTAAAATTCAATTTTCATATATGGGGTATGTTCAGTAATGATTAAACAGTTTTGTATTTGAAGAATCTTGGCTAAAATTCAATTTTCATATATGGGGTATGTTCAGTAATGATTAAACAGTTTTGTATTTGAAGAATCTTGGCTAAAATTCAATTTTCATATATGGGGTATGTTCAGTAATGATTAAACAGTTTTGTATTTGAAGAATCTTGGCTAAAATTCAATTTTCATATATGGGGTATGTTCAGTAATGATTAAACAGTTTTGTATTTCAAGAATCTTGGCTAAAATTCAATTTTCATATATGGGGTATGTTCAGTAATGATTAAACAGTTTTGTATTTGAAGAATCTTGGCTAAAATTCAATTTTCATATATGGGGTATGTTCAGTAATGATTAAACAGTTTTGTATTTGAAGAATCTTGGCTAAAATTCAATTTTCATATATGGGGTATGTTCAGTAATGATTAAACAGTTTTGTATTTGAAGAATCTTGGCTAAAATTCAATTTTCATATATGGGGTATGTTCAGTAATGATTAAACAGTTTTGTATTTGAAGAATCTTGGCTAAAATTCAATTTTCATATATGGGGTATGTTCAGTAATGATTAAACAGTTTTGTATTTGAAGAATCTTGGCAAAATTCAATTTTCATATATGGGGTATGTTCAGTAATGATTAAACAGTTTTGTATTTGAAGAATCTTGTCTAAAATTCAATTTTCATATATGGGGTATGTTCAGTAATGATTAAACAGTTTTGTATTTGAAGAATCTTGTCTAAAATTCAATTTTGATATATGGGGTATGTTCTGTAATGATTAAACACTTTTGTATTTGAAGAATCTTGGCTAAAATTCAATTTTCATATATGGGGTATGTTCAGTAATGATTAAACAGTTTTGTATTTGAGGAATCTTGGCTAAAATTCAATTTTCATATATGGGGTATGTTCAGTAATGATTAAACAGTTTTGTATTTGAGGAATCTTGGCTAAAATTCAATTTTCATATATGGGGTATGTTCAGTAATGATTAAACAGTTTTGTATTTGAAGAATCTTGTCTAAAATTCAATTTTCATATATGGGGTATGTTCAGTAATGATTAAACAGTTTTGTATTTGAAGAATCTTGTCTAAAATTCAATTTTCATATATGGGGTATGTTCAGTAATGATTAAACAGTTTTGTATTTGAAGAATCTTGTCTAAAATTCAATTTTCATATATGGGGTATGTTCAGTAATGATTAAACAGTTTTGTATTTGAAGAATCTTGTCTAAAATTCAATTTTCATATATGGGGTATGTTCAGTAATGATTAAACAGTTTTGTATTTGAAGAATCTTGTCTAAAATTCAATTTTCATATATGGGGTATGTTCAGTAATGATTAAACAGTTTTGTATTTGAAGAATCTTGTCTAAAATTCAATTTTCATATATGGGGTATGTTCAGTAATGATTAAACAGTTTTGTATTTGAAGAATCTTGTCTAAAATTCAATTTTCATATTTGGGGTATGTTCAGTAATGATTAAACAGTTTTGTATTTGAAGAATCTTGGCTAAAATTCAATTTTCATATATGGGGTATGTTCAGTAATGATTAAACAGTTTTGTATTTGAAGAATCTTGGCTAAAATTCAATTTTCATATATGGGGTATGTTCAGTAATGATTAAACAGTTTTGTATTTGAAGAATCTTGGCTAAAATTCAATTTTGATATATGGAGTATGTTCAGTAATGATTAAACAGTTTTGTATTTGAAGAATCTTGTCTAAAATTCAATTTTCATATATGGGGTATGTTCAGTAATGATTAAATAGTTTTGTATTTGAAGAATCTTGTCTAAAATTCAATTTTCATATATGGGGTATGTTCAGTAATGATTAAACAGTTTTGTATTTGAAGAATCTTGTCTAAAATTCAATTTTGATATATGGGGTATGTTCTGTAATGATTAAACACTTTTGTATTTGAAGAATCTTGTCTAAAATTCAATTTTGATATATGGGGTATGTTCAGTAATGATTAAACAGTTTTGTATTTGAAGAATCTTGGCTAAAATTCAATTTTCATATATGGGGTATGTTCAGTAATGATTAAACAGTTTTGTATTTGAAGAATCTTGGCTAAAATTCAATTTTGATATATGGAGTATGTTCAGTAATGATTAAACAGTTTTGTATTTGAAGAATCTTGTCTAAAATTCAATTTTCATATATGGGGTATGTTCAGTAATGATTAAACAGTTTTGTATTTGAAGAATCTTGTCTAAAATTCAATTTTCATATATGGGGTATGTTCAGTAATGATTAAACAGTTTTGTATTTGAAGAATCTTGTCTAAAATTCAATTTTCATATATGGGGTATGTTCAGTAATGATTAAACAGTTTTGTATTTGAAGAATCTTGTCTAAAATTCAATTTTCATATATGGGGTATGTTCAGTAATGATTAAACAGTTTTGTATTTGAAGAATCTTGTCTAAAATTCAATTTTCATATATGGGGTATGTTCAGTAATGATTAAACAGTTTTGTATTTGAAGAATCTTGTCTAAAATTCAATTTTCATATATGGGGTATGTTCAGTAATGATTAAACAGTTTTGTATTTGAAGAATCTTGTCTAAAATTCAATTTTCATATATGGGGTATGTTCAGTAATGATTAAACAGTTTTGTATTTGAAGAATCTTGGCTAAAATTCAATTTTCATATATGGGGTATGTTCAGTAATGATTAAACAGTTTTGTATTTGAAGAATCTTGGCTAAAATTCAATTTTGATATATGGAGTATGTTCAGTAATGATTAAACAGTTTTGTATTTGAAGAATCTTGTCTAAAATTCAATTTTCATATATGGGGTATGTTCAGTAATGATTAAACAGTTTTGTATTTGAAGAATCTTGTCTAAAATTCAATTTTCATATATGGGGTATGTTCAGTAATGATTAAACAGTTTTGTATTTGAAGAATCTTGTCTAAAATTCAATTTTCATATATGGGGTATGTTCAGTAATGATTAAACAGTTTTGTATTTGAAGAATCTTGTCTAAAATTCAATTTTCATATATGGGGTATGTTCAGTAATGATTAAACAGTTTTGTATTTGAAGAATCTTGTCTAAAATTCAATTTTCATATATGGGGTATGTTCAGTAATGATTAAACAGTTTTGTATTTGAAGAATCTTATCTAAAATTCAATTTTCATATATGGGGTATGTTCAGTAATGATTAAATAGTTTTGTATTTGAAGAATCTTGGCTAAAATTCAATTTTCATATATGGAGTATGTTCAGTAATGATTAAACAGTTTTGTATTTGAAGAATCTTGTCTAAAATTCAATTTTTCATATATGGGGTATGTTCAGTAATGATTAAACAGTTTTGTATTTGAAGAATCTTGTCTAAAATTCAATTTTGATATATGGAGTATGTTCAGTAATGATTAAACAGTTTTGTATTTGAAGAATCTTGTCTAAAATTCAATTTTCATATATGGGGTATGTTCAGTAATGATTAAACAGTTTTGTATTTGAAGAATCTTGGCTAAAATTCAATTTTGATATATGGGGTATGTTCAGTAATGATTAAACAGTTCTGTATTTGAAGAATCTTGTCTAAAATTCAATTTTCATATATGGGGTATGTTCAGTAATGATTAAACAGTTCTGTATTTGAAGAATCTTGTCTAAAATTCAATTTTCATATATGGGGTATGTTCAGTAATGATTAAACAGTTTTGTATTTGAAGAATCTTGTCTAAAATTCAATTTTCATATATGGGGTATGTTCAGTAATGATTAAACAGTTTTGTATTTGAAGAATCTTGGCTAAAATTCAATTTTCATATATGGGGTATGTTCAGTAATGATTAAACAGTTTTGTATTTGAAGAATCTTGGCTAAAATTCAATTTTCATATATGGGGTATGTTCAGTAATGATTAAACAGTTTTGTATTTGAAGAATCTTGGCTAAAATTCAATTTTCATATATGGGGTATGTTCAGTAATGATTAAACAGTTTTGTATTTCAAGAATCTTGGCTAAAATTCAATTTTCATATATGGGGTATGTTCAGTAATGATTAAACAGTTTTGTATTTCAAGAATCTTGGCTAAAATTCAATTTTCATATATGGGGTATGTTCAGTAATGATTAAACAGTTTTGTATTTGAAGAATCTTGGCTAAAATTCAATTTTCATATATGGGGTATGTTCAGTAATGATTAAACAGTTTTGTATTTGAAGAATCTTGGCTAAAATTCAATTTTCATATATGGGGTATGTTCAGTAATGATTAAACAGTTTTGTATTTGAAGAATCTTGGCTAAAATTCAATTTTCATATATGGGGTATGTTCAGTAATGATTAAACAGTTTTGTATTTGAAGAATCTTGGCTAAAATTCAATTTTCATATATGGGGTATGTTCAGTAATGATTAAACAGTTTTGTATTTGAAGAATCTTGGCAAAATTCAATTTTCATATATAGGGTATGTTCAGTAATGATTAAACAGTTTTGTATTTGAAGAATCTTGTCTAAAATTCAATTTTGATATATGGGGTATGTTCTGTAATGATTAAACAGTTTTGTATTTGAAGAATCTTGGCTAAAATTCAATTTTCATATATGGGGTATGTTCAGTAATGATTAAACAGTTTTGTATTTGAAGAATCTTGGCAAAATTCAATTTTCATATATAGGGTATGTTCAGTAATGATTAAACAGTTTTGTATTTGAAGAATCTTGTCTAAAATTCAATTTTCATATATGGGGTATGTTCAGTAATGATTAAACAGTTTTGTATTTGAAGAATCTTGTCTAAAATTCAATTTTCATATATGGGGTATGTTCAGTAATGATTAAACAGTTCTGTATTTGAAGAATCTTGTCTAAAATTCAATTTTCATATATGGGGTATGTTCAGTAATGATTAAACAGTTCTGTATTTGAAGAATCTTGTCTAAAATTCAATTTTCATATATGGGGTATGTTCAGTAATGATTAAACAGTTTTGTATTTGAAGAATCTTGTCTAAAATTCAATTTTCATATATGGGGTATGTTCAGTAATGATTAAACAGTTTTGTATTTGAAGAATCTTGGCTAAAATTCAATTTTCATATATGGGGTATGTTCAGTAATGATTAAACAGTTTTGTATTTGAAGAATCTTGGCTAAAATTCAATTTTCATATATGGGGTATGTTCAGTAATGATTAAACAGTTTTGTATTTCAAGAATCTTGGCTAAAATTCAATTTTCATATATGGGGTATGTTCAGTAATGATTAAACAGTTTTGTATTTCAAGAATCTTGGCTAAAATTCAATTTTCATATATGGGGTATGTTCAGTAATGATTAAACAGTTTTGTATTTGAAGAATCTTGGCTAAAATTCAATTTTCATATATGGGGTATGTTCAGTAATGATTAAACAGTTTTGTATTTGAAGAATCTTGGCTAAAATTCAATTTTCATATATGGGGTATGTTCAGTAATGATTAAACAGTTTTGTATTTGAAGAATCTTGGCTAAAATTCAATTTTCATATATGGGGTATGTTCAGTAATGATTAAACAGTTTTGTATTTGAAGAATCTTGGCTAAAATTCAATTTTCATATATGGGGTATGTTCAGTAATGATTAAACAGTTTTGTATTTGAAGAATCTTGGCAAAATTCAATTTTCATATATAGGGTATGTTCAGTAATGATTAAACAGTTTTGTATTTGAAGAATCTTGTCTAAAATTCAATTTTGATATATGGGGTATGTTCTGTAATGATTAAACAGTTTTGTATTTGAAGAATCTTGGCTAAAATTCAATTTTGATATATGGGGTATGTTCTGTAATGATTAAACACTTTTGTATTTGAAGAATCTTGGCTAAAATTCAATTTTCATATATGGGGTATGTTCAGTAATGATTAAACAGTTTTGTATTTGAAGAATCTTGGCTAAAATTCAATTTTCATATATGGGGTATGTTCAGTAATGATTAAACAGTTTTGTATTTGAAGAATCTTGGCTAAAATTCAATTTTCATATATGGGGTATGTTCAGTAATGATTAAACAGTTTTGTATTTGAAGAATCTTGTCTAAAATTCAATTTTCATATATGGGGTATGTTCAGTAATGATTAAACAGTTTTGTATTTGAAGAATCTTGTCTAAAATTCAATTTTCATATATGGGGTATGTTCAGTAATGATTAAACAGTTTTGTATTTGAAGAATCTTGTCTAAAATTCAATTTTCATATATGGGGTATGTTCAGTAATGATTAAACAGTTTTGTATTTGAAGAATCTTGTCTAAAATTCAATTTTCATATATGGGGTATGTTCAGTAATGATTAAACAGTTTTGTATTTGAAGAATCTTGTCTAAAATTCAATTTTCATATATGGGGTATGTTCAGTAATGATTAAACAGTTTTGTATTTGAAGAATCTTGTCTAAAATTCAATTTTCATATATGGGGTATGTTCAGTAATGATTAAACAGTTTTGTATTTGAAGAATCTTGGTTAAAATTCAATTTTCATATATGGGGTATGTTCAGTAATGATTAAACAGTTTTGTATTTGAAGAATCTTGGCTAAAATTCAATTTTGATATATGGAGTATGTTCAGTAATGATTAAACAGTTTTGTATTTGAAGAATCTTGTCTAAAATTCAATTTTCATATATGGGGTATGTTCAGTAATGATTAAACAGTTTTGTATTTGAAGAATCTTGTCTAAAATTCAATTTTCATATATGGGGTATGTTCAGTAATGATTAAACAGTTTTGTATTTGAAGAATCTTGTCTAAAATTCAATTTTCATATATGGGGTATGTTCAGTAATGATTAAACAGTTTTGTATTTGAAGAATCTTGTCTAAAATTCAATTTTCATATATGGGGTATGTTCAGTAATGATTAAACAGTTTTGTATTTGAAGAATCTTGTCTAAAATTCAATTTTCATATATGGGGTATGTTCAGTAATGATTAAACAGTTTTGTATTTGAAGAATCTTATCTAAAATTCAATTTTCATATATGGGGTATGTTCAGTAATGATTAAACAGTTTTGTATTTGAAGAATCTTGGCTAAAATTCAATTTTCATATATGGAGTATGTTCAGTAATGATTAAACAGTTTTGTATTTGAAGAATCTTGTCTAAAATTCAATTTTTCATATATGGGGTATGTTCAGTAATGATTAAACAGTTTTGTATTTGAAGAATCTTGTCTAAAATTCAATTTTGATATATGGGGTATGTTCAGTAATGATTAAACAGTTTTGTATTTGAAGAATCTTGTCTAAAATTCAATTTTCATATATGGGGTATGTTCAGTAATGATTAAACAGTTTTGTATTTGAAGAATCTTGTCTAAAATTCAATTTTCATATATGGGGTATGTTCAGTAATGATTAAACAGTTTTGTATTTGAAGAATCTTGTCTAAAATTCAATTTTCATATATGGGGTATGTTCAGTAATGATTAAACAGTTTTGTATTTGAAGAATCTTGTCTAAAATTCAATTTTCATATATGGGGTATGTTCAGTAATGATTAAACAGTTTTGTATTTGAAGAATCTTGTCTAAAATTCAATTTTCATATATGGGGTATGTTCAGTAATGATTAAACAGTTTTGTATTTGAAGAATCTTGTCTAAAATTCAATTTTCATATATGGGGTATGTTCAGTAATGATTAAACAGTTTTGTATTTGAAGAATCTTGTCTAAAATTCAATTTTCATATATGGGGTATGTTCAGTAATGATTAAACAGTTTTGTATTTGAAGAATCTTGTCTAAAATTCAATTTTCATATATGGGGTATGTTCAGTAATGATTAAACAGTTTTGTATTTGAAGAATCTTGTCTAAAATTCAATTTTCATATATGGGGTATGTTCAGTAATGATTAAACAGTTTTGTATTTGAAGAATCTTGTCTAAAATTCAATTTTCATATATGGGGTATGTTCAGTAATGATTAAACAGTTTTGTATTTGAAGAATCTTGGCTAAAATTCAATTTTCATATATGGGGTATGTTCAGTAATGATTAAACAGTTTTGTATTTGAAGAATCTTGGTTAAAATTCAATTTTCATATATGGGGTATGTTCAGTAATGATTAAACAGTTTTGTATTTGAAGAATCTTGGCTAAAATTCAATTTTCATATATGGGGTATGTTCAGTAATGATTAAACAGTTTTGTATTTGAAGAATCTTGTCTAAAATTCAATTTTCATATATGGGGTATGTTCAGTAATGATTAAACAGTTTTGTATTTGAAGAATCTTGTCTAAAATTCAATTTTCATATATGGGGTATGTTCAGTAATGATTAAACAGTTTTGTATTTGAAGAATCTTGTCTAAAATTCAATTTTCATATATGGGGTATGTTCAGTAATGATTAAACAGTTTTGTATTTGAAGAATCTTGTCTAAAATTCAATTTTCATATATGGGGTATGTTCAGTAATGATTAAACAGTTTTGTATTTGAAGAATCTTGTCTAAAATTCAATTTTCATATATGGGGTATGTTCAGTAATGATTAAATAGTTTTGTATTTGAAGAATCTTGGCTAAAATTCAATTTTCATATATGGAGTATGTTCAGTAATGATTAAACAGTTTTGTATTTGAAGAATCTTGTCTAAAATTCAATTTTTCATATATGGGGTATGTTCAGTAATGATTAAACAGTTTTGTATTTGAAGAATCTTGTCTAAAATTCAATTTTGATATATGGGGTATGTTCAGTAATGATTAAACAGTTTTGTATTTGAAGAATCTTGGCTAAAATTCAATTTTCATATATGGGGTATGTTCAGTAATGATTAAACAGTTTTGTATTTGAAGAATCTTGTCTAAAATTCAATTTTCATATATGGGGTATGTTCAGTAATGATTAAACAGTTTTGTATTTGAAGAATCTTGTCTAAAATTCAATTTTCATATATGGGGTATGTTCAGTAATGATTAAACAGTTCTGTATTTGAAGAATCTTGTCTAAAATTCAATTTTGATATATGGGGTATGTTCAGTAATGATTAAACAGTTTTGTATTTGAAGAATCTTGTCTAAAATTCAATTTTCATATATGGGGTATGTTCAGTAATGATTAAACAGTTTTGTATTTGAAGAATCTTGTCTAAAATTCAATTTTCATATATGGGGTATGTTCAGTAATGATTAAACAGTTTTGTATTTGAAGAATCTTGGCTAAAATTCAATTTTCATATATGGGGTATGTTCAGTAATGATTAAACAGTTTTGTATTTGAAGAATCTTGGCTAAAATTCAATTTTCATATATGGGGTATGTTCAGTAATGATTAAACAGTTTTGTATTTCAAGAATCTTGGCTAAAATTCAATTTTCATATATGGGGTATGTTCAGTAATGATTAAACAGTTTTGTATTTGAAGAATCTTGTCTAAAATTCAATTTTCATATATGGGGTATGTTCAGTAATGATTAAACAGTTTTGTATTTGAAGAATCTTGTCTAAAATTCAATTTTCATATATGGGGTATGTTCAGTAATGATTAAACAGTTTTGTATTTGAAGAATCTTGGCTAAAATTCAATTTTCATATATGGGGTATTGTTCAGTAATGATTAAACAGTTTTGTATTTGAAGAATCTTGGCAAAATTCAATTTTTCATATATGGAGTATGTTCAGTAATGATTAAACAGTTTTGTATTTGAAGAATCTTGGCAAAATTCAATTTTCATATATGGGGTATGTTCTGTAATGATTAAACACTTTTGTATTTGAAGAATCTTGTCTAAAATTCAATTTTGATATATGGGGTATGTTCTGTAATGATTAAACACTTTTGTATTTGAAGAATCTTGGCTAAAATTCAATTTTGATATATGGGGTATGTTCAGTAATGATTAAACACTTTTGTATTTGAAGAATCTTGGCTAAAATTCAATTTTGATATATGGAGTATGTTCAGTAATGATTAAACAGTTTTGTATTTGAAGAATCTTGTCTAAAATTCAATTTTCATATATGGGGTATGTTCAGTAATGATTAAACAGTTTTGTATTTGAAGAATCTTGTCTAAAATTCAATTTTCATATATGGGGTATGTTCAGTAATGATTAAACAGTTTTGTATTTGAAGAATCTTGTCTAAAATTCAATTTTCATATATGGGGTATGTTCAGTAATGATTAAACAGTTTTGTATTTGAAGAATCTTGTCTAAAATTCAATTTTCATATATGGGGTATGTTCAGTAATGATTAAACAGTTTTGTATTTGAAGAATCTTGTCTAAAATTCAATTTTCATATATGGGGTATGTTCAGTAATGATTAAACAGTTTTGTATTTGAAGAATCTTGTCTAAAATTCAATTTTCATATATGGGGGTATGTTCAGTAATGATTAAACAGTTTTGTATTTGAAGAATCTTGTCTAAAATTCAATTTTCATATATGGGGTATGTTCAGTAATGATTAAAACAGTTTTGTATTTGAAGAATCTTGTCTAAAATTCAATTTTCATATATGGGGTATGTTCAGTAATGATTAAACAGTTTTGTATTTGAAGAATCTTGGCTAAAAATTCAATTTTCCATATATGGGGTATGTTCAGTAATGATCTAAACAGTTTTGTATTTGAAGAATCTTGGCTCCTAAAATTCAATTTTCATA